>NC_143425.1:15755000-15862500 GCF_059467195.1 Physcomitrium patens | reverse complement strand
GACGAATTGTATTCACGACATACTCTGATCTTTATTCTCTTCAAAGATGATTAATAGGGCCTCTCAACCATTGATAGTGTCCCATACCAAAGAGGAAAGACCACCCAATTATTTGATCGTTGTTGAGGCCTTCATAACTTCCTTCAAATAAAACATTATGAATACTGTTAGGAGTTGTTCATACTCTATAAAAATCACTAAACATCGTCAATTCCTTCTAAGGTCGTGATACCAAACGTATTATATTTTACCATCTATTTGAAGAAGAACATATCATTCTTAAAGACCTTCATCTCGATTGCGTCGTCTTGAAGTTTGAGACAATCATAATGTCTCGTCTAGTAAGTTAGCAAATAAAGGCTCTTCAATTGAATCCGTTGGTTGTTGGTTCTATATCTCCTGAGCATCACAACTACAAAGAAGCTACAAAAAAGGATTGAAAGTAGAATGATATCTTGCCTGGATCTTGTTTCTTTTATAAAGAAGGTTTTCATCTTGATTTTGATGGATGTCGTCAATAAAAAGCCTCCACCGCCTTTACAACATTTATAAGATTCTTTATTAGCTTCCATGTGCGTTCACTACTATCATATCCGCACCAATGGACAAGATATTCTAATTTATTTTGGCGTCGCCTTGAATCTAAGACTTCTACCACTTCAAACTCTTTATTATTGTCCACTTCTATAGGATGAGGTAGAACTTGTCTTCTTTTTGGTATGTCCACTATCTTGTATGATTCAAGAAAAAACACATAGAATAGTGGATGGATTTTTATTAACTTCGATAGATTTAAACGATATACAAGTGGATTGATTTGTACAGAAATAGAAAATGGTTCAAGCCTTTGATAGTCCAACTTGTCACAAGGACGAGTGGTCTTGATATTGCGACGAAGTAACCATACCTTATCACCCATGTAGAATGGTGGTTGTTCGTTTTGATAGACATCTGCATTGACTTTTTGTTGTTCTTGAGCTTCTTTTAACTACGCCTTCATTATTGCATGAAGCTTTGACAAATAAATTGCCAAATCTTTCGCAGCAAGATTATCAACTTTTGAAAAGTCAAAAGTATCAATTTGTGGATGATAACCATAATTAGCAAAGAAAGGTGTTTGTTTTGTAGAAGAATGTACCGTGTTATTGTAACCAACTCTACCAATGGCAAAAGAGTTATCCAATCATCTTGTTGGTAGTTAATGGTACATCTTAAATACTGCTCCAAAATTTGATTAACACGCTCCATTTATCCATCAGTTTGAGGATGGAATGTCGAACATAGTTTTATATCCACTTTTAGAATCTTAAAAAGAATCCGCTAAAATCTTGATACAAATTGAGTTCCCCTATCTAATATAATATCCTTGGATAATCCATGATAGCGATAGATATTGTCAAGAAAAAACTTAGCTGTTTCTTCACCTAAGATAAAATTTATATATAGTACAAAATGTGCCATCTTGATAAAATGATCTACTGTCACGAATATAGAGTCATAAGAACCTGAGATTCGAAGATCCGTGATGAAATCCATAGAAATAGAAGACCATGGTTGTTTTGGAATAGATAATGGCTGAAGAAGTCCGTAAGATCAATGACGAGGAGTTTTTGATTTCGAGCAAACATCATAAGATTATACAAAATCTTTAACTGCTTTCCACATTTGGGGCCACTAAAAGTCCCTAGATATTAGTTCCACAGTTTTATTGTATCCAAAATATCTTGCTCCTGAAAAGTCATGACGAGCTTGAAGAATATGTAATCGCGCTTCACCTTCTAGAACATATAGACATCCCTCAAAATATAGTAGATTCTTCTTGAATTCAAACTTGGAAGTATCATGAGACTTTGAAGGATTTTCTTTAATATCACGAATAAGAGGATCAGAAGACATACTTGACTGAACTTGCTTAATGAAAGTTGAATCAATAGTTAGTATTGATCTCGACTACTGAAAATTTTTTGGAATAAAAAGCTATTAGATGAAATTTATCATCTATTCCCATTTGTGACAATATGGCAGTCAAAGCAAAGTCTGATGCATCTATTTCCATAAAAAATGGCTTAGAAAAATCGACGCGATACAAGATTGGTGCAAAAACAAAGGTTCTCTTCAAAGCTTCAAATGCTACTTCTGCTTCTTGATTCCATTGAAGTTTGTCTTTGCAAGTCAAACATGTAAGTGGAGCTCTAACTTAAGAGAAGTCTTTGATGAAGATCCGATAGTAGTTGGCAAATCTCAAAAAGCATTGGACATTTCTTACCGTTTTTGGAATCTTCCAATCCATAATAGTTTGAACTTTCTTAGGATCCATCATAAGTCCATCATTTGAAATGATGTATCCTAAGAAGTCGACTTGAATAGTGTGGAATACACACTTTTCTATCTTGGCATAGAGTCTCGCATCTCTTAGTTTTTGTAATACATGACGAACCTGAAGTACATATTTTTCTATGTTCTTAGAATAGATTAAGATGTCGTCTAGATAACAAACAAAAAATCATTTAAAAACTCTTGAAAGACATCATTCATTAGATGTTGGAATAATGTTGGTGCATTTTTAAGTCCGAAAGGCATGACATTGTATTCAAAATATTCATACCTTGTTCGAAACGCAATCTTCCATTCATCTCCTTCTTTGATGCATACCAAATTGTATGCTCTCCATAGATCTATTTTTATATAAATCTTAGCTTCATTCAACTGATCAAGAAGTCCAGATATCAAAGGTAGCGGGTACTTGTTTTAAATACTGATTTTGTTGAGTCCTCGATAATCAACACACATCCGCAATGATCCATCTTTTTTCTTTACAAATAAAATTGGAGCTCTTGTTGGAGATTTGGAATGGCGTATGAAGTTCTTGGCCAAATTCTCTTCAATATACTCCTTGAGTTCAGCCAACTCATTTTGAGATAAATTGTAAATTGATCCAAATAGCGGTTGTGCTCCTTCTTGAAGGTCAATTGAGTAGTCATAGGAAGGATGTTCTGGAAGAGTATCCATATTTTTTTTCTCAAATACATCTTGAAAATCTTGATATTGGCTTGGAATGCTACTTGAAGTCTTTCCACCAGTAGAAACAAATGTGGCATAAATGACACAAGGTGATCTTTCTTTTGCAGTATGGAAGAAAGCACTTGCACCTACAAATATAGGTTGAATTATACTAGACTTATGACTTTCTACTTGATTAACTACATTCTTAGTTCTACTTTCAAAAAATTCAAGACTACAAGAAGTTCAATCTATTTTAGGGTTATATTTTTTTAGCCATGATAAACTTAAAATGACTAGATTAGAAGGAGATCTAATGATATTAAATATTATAAAGCTACTATGACTATTAGTTGCTATTTCTATAGGAAGGATTTCATGAGTAACATCTCCTGAAGACAACGGACGACCATCTAGGACTTCTACATGAACATGTTTAGTTTTCTTTTACTAAAAATATGCTATGTCTTTTAGCAAATTTTTCATCTAAGAAACAAGTTGAGGCTCCTGAGTCTAGCAAGGCAGAGGCTTTGAGATGTTTAGGTCCTAAAATAATATCTATCGTAAAACATGGAGAGGATTCTGAGGAGAGGATAGGACCTTCACTAGGCGTTGTACAAAGTTCCAGCCGCACGGTCTCTATTGTAACTGGATAAATTTATTTTCTGACATGCTATCTTCTTTCATTACCGTACTCCTCATTTTATGGTTGTGTTGCTTCTTTGGACAATATTGAGTAGTGTGCTTAGGTTTTCCACAATATAAGTACACTCCTTCTTGATGACGACGAGTCTTTTCTTGTTCAATAAGAGGTTTGAAATGTACTGCATCAGTTTGTATATCCTCTACTTCCGAATGTATGTGTTGAAGAGATGTTGGTATTGCTATTGAATTATAATTACGTTGAGGTCCACTTGTACGGTTCTCAAATCGAAATTCAAAAAGATGATTGTCACACTTCGCAACAAAGTTAATTGCTTGACGCAATGTTTGAAGATCAGATAAGTTCAACATTAATTTTTTACTTCATATTGTAATCCGTAGAGAAATTAGCTAATAAGTGCAGCATCATCCCACTTGATATCATTTACAAGTTATCAAAATTGTGAAGCATACAATGTTATTGATCGATTGCCTTGTCAAAAAATATGGATCTTATTGGTTGCAACACGAATTGTATCATATTCTCCATACATGGATCAAAACTCTGCCAGAAAAGCCTCTAGATTATTCAATATTGGATCTCGTTGTTCAAGAAAAGATGGAAACCATGATAGTACTGAACTTGAAAGAAGCGTATCAATGAATCTAACTTGCGATCTTGGAGTTGGATAGCTTTGGGGTTGAAGTTCAATCACAAGTTGTACTTGATTGATAAATCCTCTAAACTTTGTTCTGGTACCATCAAACTTCTCAGGTAGGACAATTCTTAGTTCTCTAACATTGGAAGAGCGTTCTACCATAGGAGAAGGAACATGATTTAATGCAGATGTTGAAGTAGCTCCAATCATTTCAATATCTTCACTTCCTGCCAATCTTGTTACTCCTTGTGGTGGTAAATTGAGTTGATGCATTGCAAGCATTAACTCCCTCAATTGCTCTTGCATTTGTGCAATTGCACTCTTCATTTCAACGAGTTCTGCCATGATAACACTTAAAAAAGAGGAGATGTCTAATATCACTCAAGACAAATAGAAGAGAGAACTTGAGAATAAAGAAAATACTAAGGACAATATCAGTTTAGAAGAAGGTAATTTGCAACTTCTAATATGCTTGTGTCTTATCAAGAAAAAGGGATAATGCACTCTTAATCAAGATTAGACAAAGCTCTGATATTATAGGTGTATTCTTGTCAATCTGTCAAGGTCAAGAACATAATAAAGACAAATAAACAAGTGAGACTTCTCTCATAGAAAGATGACAAAATAGAAATAACTTGATATATATATTAAGAAAGAAATTGGAATGGCTATTGCCAAAAGCCAAGAAAACTTCAGATCCTTGAAACTAGACTAGAAAGTAAGAAAGGAGTTGACAAGAGTGAAGAAGGCTTTACTCTTGTCTCTATATATACTATCTAACTAGAGGCTACGTGGCGACGTTCTATAGGACCTCCAATATGTGTTGACTTTGTAGGACACATGCCTTGACTTACAAGGCAAGTTTTTCTACGTGTGGGCCATATAGTTAGCTTGGTCTTCAAGCTAACAATATGTGTGGCACATGGCAAACTTGTTGACCACGTTTCTAATCCAAAAAGTCAATTAAAGGCACCTATAAAGTCAAAGCAATATCTATGAAGCTTTAAGAAGTTTCCCTATTAAGTACTATAGAATTAACTTACTTTTATATACTTTTTATTACTTCTACTTATTTATACATGTAATCATTGGCTTATATGTGTATGTCCATGACAGAATGTTGTGAAACATAGTACTACTTTGTTCCTACCATCCTTATCAACCTTAGTATGATCTTTTAAATAATACTTTAAATTTTAAAACTATTAAATTTAATTTAAAAATTAATTAATATATTTTATATTATTTGGAAGGTATAACTTATAAAAAAATATTGTATGAAAAACATAATAAAGAAATATATACTTGATGTAAAAAGTGTTAAATCTACTTGATAATACTTCTATTAGAAATCAACCTATTTCACAGAATATCATGCTTTGGACACTCTGACTTATCATTCATTCACTATCTGGCACATCCGTTAAGATTATACAATTATATAGAAACTTTAGACCTTTAGTATTAATACATGTATAAATATAGCACCTACTTCTCTTCTACATTAATAACTTCTTATAATCACTGCAATATCATTGAAAGCCAACCAATAATCTCTATAGATGTATAGTTTAATTTAAGTATATATTTAGTAGAATAATTTGTATTAGTCATTTCAATGTACTTAATTTACTTAGACAATAAAAAAGACTTGTGTTTTTAAAAAGAATTTAAAACAACAAAAAATAAAAAAACTTTGTATAAAAGAGTCAATTCAAAAAAAATTAAAAGAAGAAGAATTAAAACTAATGTAAAAAAGAATAGAAAAAAAATTAGGAATAGTTAGTGGAAATTGATAAAGTGATTAATCACCCATGTCTTAAATAGATAGAGTGATTTTAAGATAGTTAAAAATAAAAATATATTTAATTAGTTCAAATAGTATTAAAAGAAATTTATTATAAAATAGATATAAAAAACTATTAATTTATATTTTGAATATGATAATAAGAATGGTATAAAGAAAAAAATCATGAATATTCTATTATGTCCATTTTTTCTACTTTTTTTTATACATGAATAGTTTTAAGTCTTTTAATCATTTAATGACTTAAGAAAGAATTGATGAAGACCTGTAGGTTTTCATCTAAAAATTAAAGAGGATGAAGAGCCAAAACTATGAAGTAACAAAGGAAATAGACAATTATAAGTCAAAGTTCATTAAGTGTAAGTCAAAGATGTATTGCAAATAAATCACATCAATGGACTACTTTTGATCTTCAAAGATTTATTTGGCAATAGTTGAATACTACAAGATATGTAAAGTTATAAAGAAAAAGACTTTGAAGAACTAAGACATCCAAATAGATTCAAAGTTATTTGGTATTGAAGAATTAAAAAACTTTAACTAAGATAAAGTATATAATATTAACAAAGTCTTATACTTTGTTATTAAACTTAACCTTGTCAATGAAATCAATATCAACTTTGGATACTTATATGAACATTAAAAGAAAAATTATGTCTAATATAATCCTAATCAAATTCTAATATAATAAATCCTAATAAAATCTTAAACAAATTTTAATCAAATTTTAGAAAAATTCTAATCAAATCCTAAATAAATCCTAAATTCTAATCCTAAGCCAAATGCTAATCAAATCTTATACAAATTATAATGAAATCCTAACGAAATCCAAAAAAAATTCCAATCAAATTCTAAGCCAATCCTAAGTTTTAAATAAATCCTAATAAAATTCTAAATAAATCATAATCATATCTTAAATAAATCCTAATCAAATCCTAAAAAAAAAAATCCTAAATCCTACTTCTAAGTCAAATTCTAATCAAATCCTAAATCCTAATGAAATCTTATCAAATATTAAAAAAACCTTAATCAAATCTTAATCAAATCCTAATCAAATTCTAATCAAATCCTAAGAAAATCCTTAATAAATCCTAAATCCTAATCCTCGACCAAATTCTAATGAAACCTTAAATTCTAAACAATCTTAAGAAAATTTCAAGTAAATTTCAATAAATTACTATAGCTATTTGAAACCTAAATAAATATTAATTGAATCATAGATCTTTACTAAAATTTCATCCAAACTTCAATCAAAAAATAATTAATAAGCATAAAAAATTTGAAAAGAATTAAACTCATCAATTGCAAAAAAAACTCTCAAAATCTCTTGATCATTGAGCGCCATCTTTCTCCGACTTGAATATTGATCTTTCAACACTAATTTCGCCTTGCTAAACTCTTCAATTATTCTAAAAATTGGATTATGTGTAAATATTTAAGTCTTAAATGCTCTCATTGAATTTTGCTTTAATCCAAGTAACAAATATTACTAGATCTTGGAATCACTAACTGATCCTAAATCTCAAATTTTTGAGACCATAACCCACAAAAACCCTCATATGCTTCAATCTAATTAAGCAATTGACTTCAAATTTCTTACACACATTCACAACATTCACAACAACAAAATTTTAAAATTTCACTTACAAATACATTTCAAAGTTCATAAAATCCTAAAATTTGTAAATTTATTTTATTTCTCAAAAATTTAAATCCACTAAATACATTATTAAATTTGAAAATTCCTCAAAACCTCAATATTAATCTAAATAACATGAAATCAACTCTTAAAAATTTTATTTTCTAGTCTTCTTTCAAATTCTACTCTTTGATTGACAAAAAAACCTTGAAGTTGCCATAGGTGCTAGGTTTTGTACCTTGGAATCTGATTTCGATCCTAGTTAACAACCACTCCTCTTTGGATATCAATCCTTGTCTTCTTGAGGTAATTTTTATTAATATCAACTCTTAACTCCCTTCTACATATGAATATCTCCTTTATTTTTCTAATCTATCTTGTTTTACCCTATTTATGGCTCTATAAAATAAATAAAACTTATTTTCATAAAAAGTAGCTCTAACACTAATAGATTTTACAACCTGCTTGTCATTTATCTATATTTTTTACTATATAATTTTAATTAGGCTCTTCTATAGTAAACCATTTTTCTTCTTTTTTCATCTAATGGCCATGTTACTACATGACAATATAGAAGCTGCTTGCATACTTGCCTTGAGAGACTTGCATAACCTCTTAAGTAATCTTGATATAGAATAAAATATATTTAAAATATTGAATAGAACATGTGATTTTTGCAAAGATTTTTTTAAAAAAATAAAAAAATAACAAATAAATAATTTTTTTGATATTTTTATTTGAAATCTATAAAATGTCAAATGATGTTTATAAAGAAAGGTTTTTTTAGAAGCACATATCCTTGTAGATTACTTTGTTTTGCTAGAAAATCAAAACAACTATGAAGTAAGAAAAAAATTTGGTCATACAACTTTGTATTTTCATTTGCTTCCACATGTTTATAAAACATTGGATTTTAATTAGGTCTTGGAATCTATATCTATTATACAAATGACTCCTATTATCATATGATAAGAGACTTATAACCGTGGCTTAATGCATATGCTTAGTTTTTGCATTCTTATATATAAAATTTTAGAAAATAAGTTTTAAAATAGATGTGGTCAAAATCCAAATCATGACTTGATTAATTTGGCAACAATTTGAAGAGTACTTAACAAAATAAATCTATATGTAAATATTCTTAAACATCTTGTTGATTATTTATCTATTAATCAAAACAAAGAATTAAATTTTTTCATAAGAATAAATTTCTTAAACTATGAATGTTGAGACTTATACAAATATAACATATTAACAACAAAAAAAATTAAAAAGGTTTTTTCTAAAGAGATGAAAAAAGCAAGCAACCATAATTTGATTAAAAAACAAAGAAATAGATAAGATATTTAATTTGTGCATATTATCGCTCTTGAATATAATTTATTTTAATATCCTTTGCTCTTCTTTGATGGCCATGATGTATGAATTGTTGGAAACCAATAGGTGTCATTATCTAATAAATTTTTGGAAACCAATAAGTGCCACTATCTAATAATTTTTTGAAAATTAACAAATATTATTACTTGATAAATTGTTGGAAACCAACAAGTGTCATTATCTAATAAATTTTTAGAAACCAATAAGTACCACTATCTAATAAATTTTTGGAAACTAACAAGTGTTACCATTTGATAAATTGTTGGAAACCAATAAGTGTCAATATAAGTCTTTTATGTATGTAGATTGCATATTTGGAAAACACAAATAACTATTTATTAAGATAGACATCTATTTCAATAGTACATTATCAATGTAGTGACAATAATTAAACAAAATAATTTAAATTTTGTGATTTTGAACTAAGAGATATTAAAAGTTGAATTATATAGCTGATTAACAAATATTATTGCAATAGATGTTGATTTGAATATAATACAAGTTAGGCATTATATTGTCCTTCTTGCAATATGTAAATTAAGATTTAATGATAATTATTTTTTCAAAGAAAATTTCTAATATTTTTATTACTTTTACATTTAATTCTAAATGGGCTAAGATTACAAGTAAGTTGTTTGAATGCCAAATTGCAACTAATGGATCTAATATGTTACAAGTATCTTTAATACAAAGGCATATTTATTTCTTGAAGTATTAGTAAGAAATGCATGATTTGTTGATGTATTTGGATTTTTTTAGAAGAGAATATCAAAGTAAGGATTACCACTTATTTATTTATTTATTTATTTATTTATTTATTAAAATCTTTGCTCAAAATCAAAAGATTACTATTATGGTAGCAATAGATTGATTAGTCTTAGCCATACTATTGTCAAAAGATAATGTTGAGCTTTACAATACAATGACCAATTGTTTCTTACATAGATCGTGTGGAATTGAAAATCCAATTATTTTTTTCATGTAAAATGACATTTGAACTAAGAGATATTTTAAGACATTTTGTGATCAAATAATACAAGGTAAAGATTGATATGTTGAATAATGACAACTTGATAACATATGCATTTTTTAGTACAATTCAAATAACTTTGTTTATAATAATTACTAGGTTGTTCTTTATATTGTGTATTTTTACAAGAAATTTAATATGCACATCAACATCATGACTAATGTTAAGTATTTATTCTAATATGTGTATAAAAATCCATATTGAATTATAGTCAAAGTTGTAGGACTAATGAACAAAGTTAAGCAATTATTTGACGTATTTAGACCCAATCACAGTATTTGCATAGAATGTATTGTAAATGGTCATTAGTGATATGCTTGGTTATGCATTTACTAAACCAATACAAAATTTTGTTTAATAACAACAAGAATTTGGCTACAATTGATGTGCATGGCACATTGCAACAAACAAGGCTTATTGATATGATTGGGTTTGTTTGGACAAGAGATCATGGTTAATTTTAGAAAAATAAATGACACAAAATCTAAGAAATTGTAGTATACTAGTAAAAAATTGAACTAAGCTGCAAGACAACCTAAGATATCTGAAAGTAATTGACATAACTTTTTTTTCTTTCCTCCATGAGCCGATGCTTACAACTCAAGAAACAATGTAAAATAACAAACCAGATTTGTAAAAATGACGTAAAGGAAAAACACCAAGGTTAAGAAAGCATACAATCCTAGTTCTCATTTTCATGCCAGCTATGAGCTTTTGAGACTTCAACACTGTTGTTAGTTTCAATCTCAGCCTTTGCAAGCTCTTTGAAGTGAGCTAAACCGCTCTTGGAGCATACGCAGCAAGCAAACGATCGACGGCCCTCAGCTTGAAACCAAAGGTTTCCGCGCAAAGGTGGGCAGATCTACGCCAACATGTGTCTAGATTCCAGAGGTTCCTTTGCAACTTGTGAGGCCTTTTTCTGAGCTTCGCAGTTCGAAAGATTCTACATGGGTTAATCGAGTTAAATCAAAGAACTCCTTGGGCCACCAACAGACCACACAAACTGGTTGATTTCTCTGGTTGTTTGCGAAGAGTGGTAGCGAAACCGCTTTTCCTGAGCTTCACAGTTCGCACCATGCGACCGCTGTGATCCACCGAAAACTGGTTGAATTTTAACCTTTGGTGATCCAGATGAAGTTGTGGCCTGAACTTGCAGCTTGCACAGAGGAAATAATCTAAACTGATCTTTAACTTGAGCCTGAGAGGCAACATCTTGCACTTGCAGTGAAACAAGGTGTATTTCTGCCTAATTATGTTTACCTTCTGTTCCACCTTCTGCTTAAGCTCGTTTAAGAAACATTTGGATAATGGGAGATTGGTCGAAGTCATGAAGTGCTGGAGTGCGTTCGGTTTCGGCCCGAAAATGTCATGGAGTTCATAGAAGTGAACGTTATTACAATTTTATGGAACAATACGTGTTTGTAGTTGCACTCTTACTTTGACAAATTGAGTTTTTTTCATTGAAGAAATATCTTTGGATGAAGTAACCTGAGATACAGTTTTCAGTATTTAAAAGCGTTCTATGTACGAATAACTAACATAAATACGTCTACTTTTGCTTTCAAATGTTTGTAACAAAGGAGAGGAATTTCTGTTTAAAAAAATTAGAAAAAAATTAAACCAATATACAATTTATGATCCACAGTTTGAGAAATAGATGACCAATGTTTGCAACAACATTTTTGAGTACTTTCATATTTTGAAGTAGTTTCCCAAATTGAATTTCAACCTTGTGTGGATTCTCAAACCGTCACAACGTAAACATCTGACCGATGTTTTATCCCGATATACTATTAAAAATGAAAACCAATTTTTTTTAACCATGTCATGAACTATTCATTTCTAGTAAATAATCTTTCAAAAATTGAAGTATGAACCGATCATGAAAACATGCAAAAGAAGAAGTGAAGAGGTTAATTATTAACCATATAATACAAGAAATATAAAATAAATTTTAGTTTGATTGTCCTGTCATTAAAGTATAGACTATCATCACAACCAAAGCACATTCCTGTACCACACAATGAGTAAAAATTGTTACCAAGTGCAATGAAGTAGTACTCAAATGTTCCATAACATCAAATTTAACTTGCAATTCCATCACCAAAGGACGGACATTGGCACACTCACTCACATGTTTTTAATGAATCCAGTGAGATCACCGTAGATTGTCACATTAAAAGTCATCACTGAGAATCAACTGTTCCGGTCCAGAGAATCGCATCCGTTACGGTACTTAAAATGATACTCTTTCTTTGCCATATCAGCTTGCTTGATAATCAGCAGAACACTGAACGAGAGGAATAAATGTACACTAATCAGAGAGTTGGGATGACAGCCAATGGTGTTTGTAATTCGGTACATACTAAGGACCAGGTGAGTTACCTCGAAGCTCCTAGTTTTGCTACCGGAGACGTTGTAGTGGATTGATACAACTCACAGGGAATAACTAGATGTCAGCGCAATCATCATCCAAGGATGGCCACAATAGTGACAAAACCATCAGGGGCTCTACGTGAGGGCAGCCATCAGGTTATGGGAAGAGGTGTCAGACAGAGAGGGCCCCTGTTGTGGACAGGAGCGGCGAGCGGAGGATCTTCCTGAAAGCCCTCTCGGCGACCATCGTTAGGCGTCGCCATCAGGGCGACATCGTGCTGGCTTTGATCTATCATTCTGACGATGAGCACTGCTCTCCTAGAAGCATTCAAATTGAGGACTTCGACCCACTGCCATAGATCCAGATGCCTCTATCCTTGCGCTGCACCTGCTCTGCCTCTTAACTTTCACCCACAGAACTTGGACTTTGCGTCGCTGCTTGGACACTACCCAAAGGAGCGAGCCAAGCATGTCAGGTAGGGATGCTTGCCAACCTTTTGTCACTATATTTGCCTAATCTTCAATATACTTAACATTCGCCCACCTTCTCTAGTTCTCGCTTAAGCAATTGTCTTCTTTCATCCCTAGAGGTTTATCACTTGTTCAGCTAGTTGTGGATGTCGTTCGGGAGGTTTGCATCTCAGCGAATTGCTTGTGTGCTCGACATCAGTGCTGAATTATGGATTTTGCCCTTTTTTTGTTCCGATCTGCTTCTTAAGGCACTCTTGGTTTGTGCGTTGATTCACCCGGATCCTTGGTTTTAGCAAATTGGTGTGGTTAAGGATATGTGGGTTGTGCGTAAGCTCGTTTGAAGTTGCTCAATTTTAAACTCTGTGTTGACAATTAGGCTTGGAGTTCTACGTGCATTGTTCTGTTTGGTAGCTTCCTTCTCAAATTTGAAAATCTGGGTTAGTCAATAGTCCTTGCGTAGCGCTGACAAGAAGTCTAGCTACACGGTGCATTGTGAAGCTCAGAGCTCTTCATGTCCTGTAGGCACAAGTTTCTGCTAACCTCTCGTTCAACAACTGAAAGCTGCAAAATATTTTCATCATCCAAGAGACTTGCATATAATCATAAGATTTGGCAGGTCACCATTTTCCATTGTTGCAAAACCTGGATTCTCTTAATTAGTTGACCACACATCAGAGTGTTGAAGTCTGATCTTACGAAGAGAACCACTTACGAATAGAAAACGGCTACTCTTTTCAGCAGTCATAGGCGAGTAACGTGTCTGCCTCTTGTGTGTATTCCGATTGAGACATACCAAACCCATTACACAGCACGTCGGGTGACAGCACTAGCTCTTGCACAGCCTCCGGTGGATTTCTGGAGCTGCTTTGTTGGCTCCTTACAAATTGGTGAAGTGCAATACGTTGGTGGTTTACAAACGTGGCCAAGAGAAAGTGACTTCTAGATATGCACTATCATCTCTTCTTCTATTCATAAAGTTGCCAGCACTGCTACAGAATTAAGCTACGAAATCTTTATGCAATTTTCATTGCAAGTAACCTGTTGTCCACATCACTGAACCTCTCAGCGTCTGTTTTACCAACGTAATTTTATTCGATGTATGAACCACTTCAAAGAATCTTATTCAAGATATCCTTGCTAGGTGTTGATTTAAATTAAACGAGGTAGTTGCAATCGTTATTACAGTAAAGAGAAAGTATTCAGGTTTAAATCTCAAGTAGACACAAAATGTGGAGGTCTGACGCTGGTTTGACATGTTGGCGCATATCTAGGATTTGATACTCGGTGAACCGCTTCTCCACCGAATACTAAACTCCACATGGCTATTCGCCGGCTAAGAAGACATGCCCGCAACAACGGATTTCGTCCAGTCCCGAACCCTCGTATCCGGGGCCAAGTGCCAGCCCCAAAAGAACTGCCCAGAACCATGCAGATACTAGTGACCACCAGCAAGACATTCACGGTAGAGTTGCTGGAATCGAGCACCATGCGAGACTTGAAGGAGAAGATCGAAGACGTGGAAGGCACTCCAGCTGAGCACCAATTCCTCGTCTGCCTCTCTCGCAACAAGTTGTTGCAAGCCGCAGACGGCGATCAGTTGACGAAGCTGGCAGACATGGGTGTGCACAATGGGTCCACCCTGCAAATGGTGGTTTACACGGGTCCTAGAGAGTAGATTTCAGCTCATGGCCACCGCCTCTTCAAAGCATTAACTCTCATGTAGGTTCGCAAATCTGCAGTAAACACTACCGACGGCTACCAGATAGGAAATGAAGTTGTCGATGGCGAAAGGTCTGCCACGAGTTCAGTATCCTTCTCCGCAATAACCAGTTTCATAGAAACTTGTTCAGTAACTTCTACCAAGCAGTTTGATAAGATTTAGATGATGGATGTTGCCGTAGATCAATGGAGGTGCGAGAGTCTGCAGTGGTGAGTTTAGCTTGCCTTCAGTGTGTCTGAGGTCTGATCTGAGAGCTAAATCACTCATTCAGATTTGTCACATTACAACATATAATTGATTACCACTCTTGGATGTGGCCAGAGTGCTTCATTCTGGTTTCTGTTCCTCAGATTCTTACATCAACTCAACCGAGAACAGCCTTATATCTGGTGACATTGCAGCGATTCTTTGTGAATTTTCAGACGATGGTCAATTATGGGGTTTGATTATTATACTACAAGGTTTCAGTTTGCATATTGGAATGGAGTCGGAGGTGAAATGCCGTAATGGAGTGGACAACAAGGCAAAGCAAAGAGAAAACTAGTCGTGCAAGTTTTCAGTTTCTTATGTTATTCCTTCGAAGTTGTGGGCATTTTGTTGTGTGAGCTGCATGATCAGATTGAATTCTGGCGCCAGAAAACTTGGGAGACGATGCAAGTTCGTGTGATGGTGGTGAGCTGGACAGGTCTCTAGATGCACTTGCGTATACAAAAAAAGTTAACTAAGCAAGTTTATATGCTTGTGGAAAACAATAACACAGTGAAATGATCCAATTAGATTGTATGCGGTTTGAATTCATTCTGAGGTGTAACTCGTGATAAATCAGTTCAAAGAAATTAATACGATTTTTTTGTGTTTATATATATTTGAAAAATAAATTAATAAAGAAACATACAAATAAATATATTTTTGTGTATTTATCTTATTTCATTTTAATTTGAGAAATGTTGATTTATCAAAAACAAGTCTAACAAATTTTTAAATTACAAAAAAGTCCTTGTGATGACATTGTGGAGTGTGCTACAGAAGTGCAATTGCAAAAGAAGGATTTGAGGTGGGATCTTCCAATATGGGTTTCAACTCAAGGTCCAAGGGGAAATGGCTTATGAGGCTAACATCTTCCAAAAGAAAATTTTGTAAACTTCAGTCTCTTAATATTGAAGAAAAAGACTTGTTCTGAAAAGAATATAAAAAATAGGCATATCAAATGTTGATTCATGTATCAAAATAGGCCCACAAATTTTAAATTTCAAAAACATGAGTATAAAAAATAAGCAAAAGTATAAGACTCTTTCCAAATGGGCTCTTTGCAAGTTCTTCAATCATTACAATAGTTAAATAAATGGAATTTTTAGTATGTCCACAATTTTTAGTACACATTCGTTTCTTCTTTAATTGTTTAGGTGACATTGTTGTATTCTGTAAAGTTTGCTTGAGAATGCACTAGACATGTGGCTATGGAAGATAAAATGAAAATTGCAAAAAAAAAAGATTCTAACAACTCTAATAGAATTTTAAACAAACTCCAATTATACCTTAATAATGTTAAGTAAATTTTAATTAAACCTAAAAAAACTCTTAAAGAAATTACCAAAAAAATATAAAGAAATTATAAATTAATCTCAAAGAAATATATACAATAAAAAACCTTAAAAAAATAATAAAATAAAAATCTTAAAAAATATCAATATTTTTAAATATTAAAAATAGAAATTTTAAATGAATCCTAATTAAATAATGATATAATCTTTAAAAAATGTTAATAAAATTATAAATCAAACTTAATCAAATTCTAACCTAATACTAAACCTTAAATCTTAAACCAAATCCTAATCAAATTCTAGATCCTAAATTTGATCCTAATAAAACCTTAAAATAAATCTTAGTTAAATCCTAATCCAAATTTACATCTTAATGAAATCCTAATTAAACCTTAAATTTTAAATAAAATCTTAACAAATATTATAGCAAATTGAAACCTTAATAACTAATAATCTAACTGTCATTTCTAATTCAAAAATTTTATACCTTTCAATTAGTAAGTTAAGAACAATTATAATCAATTTGAAGACAATTAAACTTATTATACAGAAGATAAATCCTAAAATTTGCTTAAGTATTAGCTAGCCTTCTTCTCCAACTTTAGTGTCAATCTCTCAATGCCAATATCTTTGAATCACATTGTTCAATTGCTTTCAAATTTTTTAAAGTTGTTTAAAACTAATTTAAATATTATTATGCAAAATTATAATTCAACCTATTTAGTGGATTGTTGTATATTTTAGGAACCTTAATTGGTCTTCTATATTCTAATTTCTAAGAGATCAGTATGTTTGAATCTTAATAATCTTTAAACAAATTATTAGATCAAGATCAAACTTATAATAAAAAATCAAGACAACATCAGTCACACAAACACAAAGTATCACTTGTAGATTTTCTACTAATCTCACATAATTCTCCAAAATATAAACTCTTTGTATTTTCCAAAAATCCAAAGTTACTTTAAAACTATCATAACTTTACAAAGTCTTTACAAAGTCAATGCAAACTCAAATCACTCAAAATTAATGTCTAAAAAATCTTTTATAAATGTGCTTTCAAGCTTTATTCTTTGTTTTATCAAAGAATCCTATAGTTGCTATAGGTATTTAGTTTTTTGCCTCAGGGTTTGATTTCGATCTAAGTTCATAAGCAATCATGTTTGGATATCAATTTTTAGTTTTGTAAGATAATTTTTACCAAAAAATTACTTTGAAAGTTTTTTTTAAAGATTTTCATATTAATTATTTCTCTTATACACTTTGGTTTGCTACATTTATGGCTTTTCAAAGTAAATAAAAGTTTTTTCTACAAAAGACATTATTAACACTTATTAATTTTTATTACATTTTTTATTATCTATATTTTAAAGATAATTTATTACAATATTTTTTTTGAGCTCATCTATAATATATATATATATATATATATATATATATATAATCTTTTACATAATAGCTATATTATAAAATAATAGTGTACATATATTTAGATATACCATTATTAAATCAAACTTAAATAAGTTATTTTTTAATTTTTAGAGCTTCTAATCCCAAATATGACAAACCATGCCTTTATATGCTTTGCAATAGTATGCAATTGTAAAGTATACATGTATGCATTAGTGTAGATTAATTTTTTGGTAGAAAAGAATCAACCTTGTATTTAATATTATTTTTTAGTATTAGATGTGTGAGCCATTGAATTGAATCACATTGATATTTATTATAAAAAATATATTTATTGTGCTTAAAATACAAATTTTATGAGCTAATATTAGAATTTTAGGAAAAAATAGAAAATAGATTGGTAATAGTAGACTTGCAATCTAGGATAGAATTTAGTAAGAAAAAAATATAAAGACTATATTTTTTTAATTAGCTAGTAGTAGAGGAATTAAAAAGGAAGTAGTCTTAGTATCAAAAAAATAAAATAAAATAAAACAAATAATCTAGTGAGGTTTAATTATGATAGGTTTGAAGATTTTTTTCCAAATTCAACAAATCCAAGCGGCAAAGTGATTCTTCTAATTTATGGAAGCCTTTCAAATGCAATGGAGGCATCAAATGTACCATTTGGAGTGAAAAAAAAATAAGATCAGCACCCTTTCCTTCAAAGTACAAGTAGAGAAATGGAATTCTCATTTTTTGAAGAATCTTACAAATATTGCCTAAATCCTTGTAAGTAAAAAAAAACCTTCATAAAAGTTGCAAAGGAGCATAGATTGATGCAGGTGAGTAGTCAATCTTAGCATAAAAAGGTGTTTTAAAGACAATGATTATGTTAGATTTATCAAAAAGTGTTTTTTTTTCCCACTTACAAGAGCCATCAGCCTTAGTCACGAAATTAGCTCTTGGATGAAGGAAGGCCATAGATCTACAAAAGGAATCTTAAAGATCAAGGGTGGAGATGTGGCTGCCCTTCCACAAGCCACCACTCAATTATATAAGAGTGGTTTGGTTTTCCAAGCCTCTCTCTCTCTTTCTTTTGATGAAGACGAAGCCATGTCAACATGTGGTCTCAACCCTAATCCTAATCTTATTTTTTTCCTTCTTTCTTGATCTTAGATCTCATTGTAAACTCTAGGAACATATGAGCATTGGTTTTGTCTTGTGGGTGGTACTTGTTGTGGTTTAAAAGGCACCTCTTTGTAATTAGTGGTCACCAACCATTTCCATAGTCAAAAGGGTTTAAAGGGCCTCAAATTTATTTCAATAATTTTTTGAATTTTTAAGATTTATAACTAAATATTTTTTTATCACATATATCTTATTATTAGCTTTCCAACGAGGTAAGATTTTCTCAATTTGGAATCGTACCGAAGTTTTGGTGAATTTTTGAGTGCAAAGGGGGTGGCACCTTGGTAGTTTCAATAATCCAACTTTGAAAAGGCATTTCTCAATGCCACCTAATGTGATTATTTTTAATTTTTGAGAGTAAAAAAGCCATTAAGTTGAGCTTACATTGGCATAAATTTCATTAAATTTGAAGCAATTTTGAATTTTTAAAAAATGTTTGAGTAAAGGGGGGTTGGCTGTAGTAGTAGGACCAATGATCCAAGTTTGAAGAAGCATTGCACGCAACTTAGGCACTAGATTTCCACGAAAATTTCAGAGCAAGAGAATCTTGAAGTTAAGTTTTCAATATAATAAAAATCACTAGATTTGAAGCTAATTTGGATTTTTGGAAAATTTTGGAGTAAAAGAGGGGTGCTTCCCTCAATCCTTAGACGTTGTTAAGGTACTTCCACTTGTACCTCTCTTTATTTTTTATTTTATTTTATTTTTATAGTAACTTGTAACTTCTACATTCACATTTGGCTTTGATTTTTAACTTTTAATCTTCTTCTTTTTACTTTTATTTATTTTATTTTTTAATCTTTACTTTCTTTTTATGTTTTACTTTACTTTTAACTTTTTAAACTTTAATTTTAACTTTTAATTTTTAACCCAACCTTTAAAAAATTTAAAGTTACTATGGATTAAGGGTAATAACTTAATTAATTACTTTTACCATCAGTTATTTAAGAAGTAAAAATATATATATTTTTAAAAATGATAAAATAATAAAATAATAAAAAATAATAAAATCAACCTAATAATAATAATAATAATAATAATAAAAACAAGAAAATAGAATAAAATAAAAATTTAAACCAAATTATCTAATTAGAAGTAAAAGAAAGAATTTTTTTACATGAAGTTAAGGAGTGAATTATTATTGTGAATGTGAGTAATATTAGAGGATTTGATTAATAACTAAGTATTTTAAGTAGAATAAGTAATAAGTGGATTAGAATTTAAATAATATCTTTATTTTTAAATTCACATCGTTAATTCACTTATTGTGAGTTAGAATAAACTTCCAATTAGTTGAGGTTTATTTTAGCTCATAAGATGTTAAATGATTATATTGATATTTCTTAAAGAATACCATTGTTCAAATATTTGGCTTTAGTTCATTGACATTTATAGCAACTTTTTTAAAAAATTGCTCTTATATTTATAAGTTTATCTTTGTACAAATTGGGCATGAATGAATGTGTTGTATTTTAAATCAAATTTACCATTTGTAGATTCTTGAAGTTCTTTTTGAAGTTCTTAAGGCTATAGTATTTATAAATACAATAAAAATAAATTAAAATATCAATTATATAGCTTTTCATTGTATAGAAAAGATTTTTTTTATATATTATTAATCAATTAAACACACAATTTAAGTAGACAAAGAATTCTTTAGTAGTAGTCTAAAACAAAGATCATTTATAACATATATTTATCAACCATGTGATATTATAAAAATACTACTATAAATGATTCAAGACATCATTCCTAATTCTTATTATTTTTGGCATCTATAATAAAAATAATATTAAATATAAGATTTCTTCATTGTCTACTTAAATTGTGTATATAAAGACTTTCAAATATTGTAAAAAATTATTATAGAGACCTATTAGAGGGTAATATTGTAAGAAATTCAAAATAGGTCATTGAAATTACAAAAGAATTAATTGATTGATAAGAGTAGAAGTTGTGAAATCAAAACTTGGAGGCAAGAAAAAATTTAAAGATAAGATTGTAAGATTTGGTAATATTTAACATTGTAATATTGATATAAATTTCATAGTACTATTTGATATTTAAATTTTTAAAGAAATGAAATCTTAAAAAGATTCTTATAAAATAAAAAAAATAAAATTCTAATTATTTAAATAGGTAAAGTTCTCAAAGACATGTGTGAATACAATTAATATCTTTAATGGTTATTTATAATCACTTTTATGATTTTTAAAATATTTTTACTAATTTTAATACTAATATGATTAACTTATGGATCCAAATTAGCTTTTTTAGTTAATTATGAATTTATTTGTATTTCTAGGTTATTAATTAGGTAGATATTTCTAATTATTAGATTGAGTGATTGTTAAAAACTCTAAAAATAATAAGTTTAGAAGGTCTATGATTTCTTTTTCTTAATCTGATTTAAATTCTCTTTTAGTATTAAAATTAGAATTTTAGTAGAATTTATCTTTTAAGTCCTAGAAATTATATCTTCAATTAATCCACAATCTTGGTTTTCAACTCCAAGGCTAATTCCTAATTTGACTATGATTAGAAAATCCCTTAAGTCTAATTACTCTATCTTCTTATTTAATTTTAAGATATTTTTAGGCTAAAATTTCATGCAACAATTTAAATGGATTAAAAATGTAAAGTCTAATTTTTAAATTAATGATGATTTCTAGAAGATGGAGGTGAGCTATTTTTTGTGGCGGAATTCCTCACTTAGTAATTTTAATCACTATTTGGAGTTGAAAATTTGAGAAAAAGAGAAAAAATCACAAGTGTATTAATTTAAGGCCAATTTGCAATTGGATCTTGGATTTGCTAAGAGTTCATATTTAAGAAAGTTTAAATTTAGAATCTTCATGGCTTTGATGGTAAGAATTCTTTCTAATCTCTAAGTATACTGATTAAAATTAGAATTATAGTTAAATTTTTTAACTAAATTACTAAATTAACTGGTTTTTATGATTTTAAACTTGGATTTGGGCTTGTGAAGAGTCAACCTCAGGATAAAAATATATTTTAGAAACAATGGTTGTATTAGTTTTGTCAAAAAGATGTTAATTTTTTATTTATAGGTATTTCTAGCCTTATAATTGGATTTAGGCTTAGAGTGACTGTAGACCCTTGATCTTAGTTAGGGATTTTTTGATTTGGATGGTGGAGATGTGGCCACCACCTTTAGGCCTCCTCCCACCTAGTTAAGAGGGCTTGGTGGCCAAGCTCCCTTTCTTTTTTCCCTCTTTTGCAAGGTGAAGCCTTACCAAATTGTTTCTAGGCTTTTAATTGAAGAAATTTTCTTCCACCTTGTCACCACCTTGGTATATTTTTCCTCTTAGTCATTCAATTTTTTATGATTTTGAGGAATATTTTGATTTCATCTTCTTCTAGTTACTAGCTTTTCAACGAAGCAAGTCACAAGCAATTTAAAGCTTGGATAGATTTTTGGCGAATTTCAAAGTGGCAGGAGATCTATTGTCCTTGGTAGTATAGAAGCCTGAATTTCATAAATTTGTAACTCGGTGGCCTCTAACTCAACTTAAATTTGACTTACTATTTTGAATGTAATTTAAAGTCTAGTTTATCAAAAAATTGAGTAACTAAATTTTAAGTTATCACAAATTTTTGATGATTTTTAAAGTGAGGACGGATTTCCTACTTTGTTAGTTTAGAATAATTAATTTTGGAAAAACATAGCTTAATACCTATTAATGTTTTGTCATCGAATATTTTTTTTAAAAAAGAAGATTACTAAGTGTGATTTTAGAAAAATTAGAATTATTAACTTTGAATAACTAATCAACTTTATTAAATTTTTAAGTAAAAGAAGTCTACTACCAAGGTAGGCCAAGTGGCTTTACTTGGAAAAAATCATATCTCAAGCATTTTGGGTCGGATTGCCATAAGATTTGAGAAAGTAGAAGCATGCTAGAATTAACCTTAATCACACCTAAATTTACACGCTGGAGTCTCAGGGAATTTTTGGTGAATTTTTAAGTGAATTTTTAACTGCCTACAACTTGACATACTCAAGGTATGTTATTATTTTCCTCTTTAATCATCTTCTAATCACATTCTTTTAACACCTAATCTTCTATATTAGTTTTTACTTATCTTATTATAATTAATTAATATTATTTGATAATTTTTAAGAAATTTTTCCTCATTCTAGTAATTAATGATAAATTTTTATTTTTTCATCCATCTTTATCTTTAAAAGATAAAAGAAAATAAAAATTAACCTTATCTTTTTATTTTCACCTTTTATTTTTAATTGTATTTTATATCTTTTACTTTTTACCTTCAATTTTTTATTTTGGTTATTTTTAAATTCTCCACTCAATTTTTAGTGATTAATTCTAACTTATTTTATTTTATTTTATTTTATTTTTATTCATAATTTTCAGAGTTTAAGCTTGATCAAGTAAACCTTAAAAGGTAATTAAAACATTAGAATATAATATTTAAGAAATCATAAAAATTACATACTTAAATTTTTGTAT
Source organism: Physcomitrium patens (assembly GCF_059467195.1). Classification (NCBI taxonomy): domain Eukaryota; kingdom Viridiplantae; phylum Streptophyta; class Bryopsida; order Funariales; family Funariaceae; genus Physcomitrium; species Physcomitrium patens. The sequence goes on along the minus strand of NC_143425.1, from coordinate 15,839,162 downwards.
TTGGTTGAATTAATTGTAATTATTATATCATTTATTTATTTTTAATTTTATTTATTTTATTTATGGTTTATGTACCCATATTAGTTAATATTGAATTTTAATCTAAGTTATAATTGAATCAAATTGAACCTAAGTGAGAAGAGAAAAAAATACTCACAATATGAATCACAAAAAATCAAAACATCAATACCTTCTTATTTTACTAGAAAAGAATAGATATTCACTTAAATATATTATATTATTAAAATCAAAATAGCTAATATCAAAGATAAAAAGACTAAAGAGTCTTAAAATAAGATTAAGACTAAGAAAGACATTGTCAAGAGTGAAGAAGGCTTCACTCTTGCCTCTATATATACTATCTAACTAGGAACTATATTGCAACATTTTATAGAATCTTTGATACATGTCTAACTTATAATGCAAGTTTTTTCTATTTTGTGGACTCTCAATTATGCTCCAAAATTTAAACTTTTTTATTTTCCTATTTTATGATAATTGAGCATATTAGATTAGGATTTATATAATTAGAATTTAGTTTTATAGAATTTTTAGGATTACAACCTTGGATGGTATAAATTATAGCCTAATTCCTTGAGCTAGGTTAATTAAGTCTAAAATAATAAGAGTTAGAAAATTAAAATAGTAACTTAGATAGTTTTAATAATTTAGAGGTTGTTAGTCACTACTATGAGGGTTGACTAAAAGCCTATGAGTTCACATGTAATCATTTCATATGATTTAGAATGAGTTAGAATTATAATTTTCTAAAAGATTTAGTAAAGTTTAGAAATGACAATTTTGAAATTTCCTCCAATTCAACAAATTCAAGCGGCATAATAGTTTTTCTAATTAATAGAAGCCTTTCTAATGCAATGGTAGCATCGGATTCACCCTACGGAGTGAAGAAAATAAAATCAGCACCCTCTCCTTCAAAATACAAGTAGAGTAATGAAATTCTCATTTAGAAAGATTTTATAAGAATTGTCAAAATCCTTGTAGGTAAAAACTTTCATAAAAATTGAAATTGAATATGGATTGAGGCTTATGAATAGTCAATTTTAGCATAAAAGGTATTTTGAACACAATGGTGATGTTAGATTTATCAAACACTACTTTCTTGACTACTTACAAGAACCATTAGTCTTGGTAATAAAATTGGCTCTTGGATGAATGAAGACTGTAGATTTACATTAGGGATCTTAGAGATCAAGGGTGGAGATGTGGCCGCCCTTCCACACCCTACCACTCAATTGTATAAGAGTGGCTTGATTCTTCAAGCTCTTTCTGTCTCTCCTCTTTTCGTGAAGGGCAAAGCCATGCCAAATTTTGGCCCTAAATCTTAATCTTAATTTTATTTTTATTTTTTAATCTCATTGTAAACTTGTAGTTGTATATGAATGGATCTTGAGTAGTGAATGATGGCCATTAGATTTTAAAACATAGGTCATTGGGATAGATAGCTCCCTCGGCCTCTCAAATACTTCAAGGATTTAAGAGCCTCAGGTTTCCCTAAATCAATCATTCAATTTTTTTAGTTTTGATGAGATTTTTTTTTTATTATATCTTTTGGTGTTAGCTTTTCAACAAGATAAGGATCACTTGATTTGGAATAAGGGTGAAATTTTGGTGGAATTTTGACTGCATGGGGGTTGGCTACCTTGGTAATATAGATCATACATCTTTGAGAAGACATTTCTTAGTGCTTTCTAATTGGATTATTGTGAAATTTTGGGAGTATGTACATCTTCAAGTTGAACTTCTAATGGCATAAATTTCACTAAATTCAAAGAAAAATTAATTTTCAAGTAGAGGGAGGTTGCTTGCCAAGGCAATCTTAGTCACTCAACTTTGAAGGAGCATTTCTCGCGGCTTGAGTACTGGATTGAATTTAAATTTATTAGAGCAACAGCGCCTTTAAGTTAAATTTTTAACAAATTAAAAATCATTCAATTTTAAGTTAACCACAAATTTTGAAAATTTTAGGAGTAGAGAGAGGTTGTTGCCTACAATTCTTGGACGTTATCAAGGTACCTTCGCTTTTATCTCTCTTTAGTTCTACTTTTACTTTTTATTTTTACAATAATTTGTAACTTTCATATTTCAAATTTTAGTTTTTAATTTTTAATTTTTAACCTTTAATCTTTTTATCTCTTTTACTTATAACTTTTATTTTTGACTTTTACTTTAATTTTCAACTATTACTTTTAATTTTGAATTTTCAGCTTTTAATTCAAATTTCAAGTTTTTTTACTTTTACTATGGATTAATGGTAATAATTTGATTAAATAATTTTACCATCAATTATTTAAGAAATAATAATTTATAAGTTTTAATTAATTAATAATTTATTTATTCTAACTAATTATACTTTTGTAATCACATAATAATTAGTAATTAAGGATTGTATAAATAATCTCAAACAATCCATTGAGATTTAAGTGGGAATCATGCAAATAGCCTTGAAGACCATAGTAATCTCATTAAATCTTTTTTTTTATTTATATTGGTAACCATTGCTTGGAAGGCTTAAAGTTAATTGAATTATTAATACTAAGATTTAAATCAACTTAGCAACTACACAATTGGGAGTTCTTCTATTCCACCTCTTGAACTTATTGTGTAGCATCAGTTTCATTTAGTGAAATTTGGGCTCACATGTATGTATCACATAGCTAATTTAGATTATAAATTACCAACATATAGAACACATATTTAACTTCTTGCTCAAGTTTTTAAACCACAATCAATTACAAACATGTCTAAAGTTACATCTTTGTCTATATAACTGCTATGAAGTTTCTCCACAAGATATTATTAAATCTATTTTTATTTATCTTCTATATAATACTTCTTATTTAGATAATTATATATATTTTTAATATTATTCCTGAAATTCTTCATTTCTATTACATCATCTTAAATAATGTAACAATTTGAATTCATTGTTTGGTAACTTAGTAAGCAAGAGCTTCTAAATTAAATCTCATTTTTGTTGATTTTCCATCTCTTTAGAAAAAAAGATATATAAAAAATTACAAACAAAGATAAAAGATAGAATATAATTTCTACTAAATCTAATTTCTTTTATAGCAAATAATTACTTGACTCTTTATCTTAGTTTTGATGGATGTTGTAAATAAAAAATAACAATATTTTTTTATTATTTTTATAAGATTTTAGGATAGCTCATATCATATTTATGCCATTGTATAAAATATTCCAAGCTATTTCAGTAGCATCTTAAGTCTGAGACTTCTTTGACCTTAAATTCTTGATTATTGTCTCATTCTATAGAAGAAAGTGGCATTTGTCTTTTTTCGAATATATCCACTATTTTATATGATTCAAAAAAAATACGTGGAGTATAAAATGTATATTCATAGACTTTAATACATATAATTAACAAGCAATTGGATTAATATGTTTACAAATAAAAAAATGATCAAAATCTATGATAATCCAACTTTTTACAAAAGCAATTAGTCTTAATATTATAACAAAGTAACTATATCTTATTGCCTACATGGAATTTAAGTTGTTCTTTGTAATAGGCATTTATGTTGATTCTTTGTTATTCTTAAACTTTCTTTAATTGTACCTTCATTGTAATATGTAGCTCTAATAAACAATTTGCCAAATCTTCTATTATATGATTATCAATTTTTAAAAAGTCATAAGTATGAAGTTATGGATAATAATTATAATTAACAAAGAAAGATATTTGTTGAGTAGAAGAATTTATTATATTATTACAAAAAAACTTTGCCAATAGCAAAAGAATTGTCTAATCATTTTGATTGTAGTTGATGATATATCTCAAATACTATTCCAAAATTTAATTTATGCATTTCATTTGTCCATCATTTTGATATTAAAAAGCCAAAGATAATTTTATGTCTATCTTTAATATCATAAAAAATAATTTTCAAAATCATAATATAAATTAAATTCTTTTATTTGATATAATATCTATTGGCAATCTATAATAGTGATAAATATTATCAAAGAAAAATTTAATTGTTTCTTCACATGTGATAAATTTTATATATGATACAAAATGAGCTATCTTGATGAACAATCTACTATCAAAAATATAGTCATTAGAATTTAAGATTAAAAGATATATCATAAAATCCATAGAAACAAAAAACCATGGTTATTCACATATAGGTAATGGCTAAAGAAGTCTATAAGATCAATAACAAGGAGTTTTTTATCTTAAAAAAATATCACATGATTGTACAAAGTTTTAAACTGTCTTCTATATTTGACACTATCAAAAATCTCTAGATATTAACTCCAAAGTCTTATTCTATGCAAAATGTCTTGTAATTAGAAAGTTGTGATAATCTTGAAGAGCACATAATTGTGCTTCATCTTCTCAAATATATGAGCGTCTCTTGAAATAGAATAGATCATTCTTAAAATCAAACTTTGAAGTATTATGAAATTTAGATAAATTATTCTTAATATCATAAATAAGAAAGTTTTGAGACATACATGATTAAACTTGCTTACAAAAATTTAAATTAACTATTAATGTTGATTTTATTAGCTAAAAATGAAAGTATTGTAGCGTCAAAAGAATTAGTTATTGTTGATTAAAAGTTACATTTCTTTTTTTTGGTACAAAATAAGAATGTCTAGAAAGGGCATCTAATAAATTTTATTATTTTTTTGGTTGATAAATGATCTTATTTTTAAATCTTGATAAAAAAATGATCTAATAAGCTTAACAATAATTTAAAATATATGCTCATATAAAATACTTGAGATTCTTTTAATCTACATATATGGTGTTATATGATATGAAGTCTTGCTTAAGAATGCACAAGGCACCCAGTTATTGCTTAAGAATGATCTATTCTATTTCAAGAGATAGGTAAAAAAGAAATCATAACAATAAGGTCCTAACAACTCTAATATAATCCTAAATAAACTCCAATTATATCTTAATAATACAAATCAAGTTTTATTCAGATCCAAATGAAATCTTTAAAAAATTATGAAAAAAACATAAAATAATCATAAAATAATCTTTAAAAAAAAAATATATATATATATATATATATATATAGAATAAAAAATATTTAAAAAAATCAAAAAAATATTTTTAAAATATTAAAATAGAAATCTTAATTGAATTCTAATCAAATCTTAATGTAATCTTTAACAAATCTTAATGAAATTCTAAATTAATCCTAATCAAATCTTAAATCAAATCTTAATCAAATCCTAAATTCTAATCAAATCCTATATAAATCCTAAATCCTAATTAAATCTTAAACCAAATCTTAAATCAAATCTGAAGAAAAACCTAATCAAGTCTTAGATTCTAAATCAATTTTAATCAATCTATAATTGATTCTTATTTTTGAATAAATTTTTAACAAATCCTATAAAAAATTAAAAATTAAATAACTAATAATTAAACCATTAATTTTGACTCAAAAATTTGTAAAATTGCAACAATCAAGTTAGCAAAAATCATAAAAAAATTAAAGATAATTGCATATACTAAATAGACAATAATTTTTAAACTTTGCTTGGATGTCGGTTGGCTTCTTTCTCCAACTTTGATGTTAATATTCTAAAGCCATAATTTCTTAATTTTACCATTCAATTAGTCCCAATCTTTGCATAATTATTGGATGTCAAGTTGGCTACTTTTGAAAAAATTATATTTCAATCCAAGTAGTGGATTGACACATATTTTAGAAATCCTTACTAGTCTTCTAAATTCCAATTTCTAAGACCATAATCCATAAAAAATCTCATTCTCTTTAATCTAATTGTTGGATTAACCTCAAATTTTTCATACATATTTACAACAAGCACAATGAAAAAATGCCAAATTTTTATCTATAAATATATTATAAAATTCACAAAATCCTAAAATTTGATCTGAAATGATACTCTTTGATTGACAAAAAAACCCTTGAGTTGATGTAGGTACATGATTTTCTGCCTCAATGTTTGATTTCAATCCAAGTTCACAACTGGTCCTCTTTGGATATCAATTTTTAGTAATTTTAGGTAATTCTTATTTAAACCTATTTTTAACTCTTTCTTAAATATTCTTTATTTACTTATTTTATTTATTTTGATTTGAAGCATTTATGATCCTAAAAAATAAATAAAAATTCTTTCTATAAAAAAAAATATTAAGATTAAAAATTTACTATCTATTTATTATTTATTCTTATTTTTTTATCATATTTTTTTCTAAGCTATTTTATAATAACATCCATATTTTTATTTTTTATCATATAGTTATATTATCACATGACAATGATGATTAGATTTGAAGCATCTTTCAACTACTAATGCTATTATTGAAATGAATCTACAATTGAAAGAAGTTCTTTGTTATGGATCTTGTAGTTGATCTTAATTGTTAAAAAAATTGATTAGAAAGCGATTGAATAAAGTGTAGAAGTAAAAACTAACTTCAAAGCTTCAAATGATGTTTTTGTTTCTTTAGTCCATTGAAGTTTATCTTTATAAGTCAAATATATAAATAAAGTTGCAATTTGAAAAAAAAATTAATAAAAATTTTATAACAACTAATAAATTTCAACAAAGTCTATGAAAATATAAAATTTCCTAAGACAGCAAAATCATCTAAATTTTTTCAAAAAAACATCATTTATAAGATGCTAAAAGCAACAAGTACATTTGTGAGTTTAAAAGGCATAATATTATATTTAAAATTTCCATACCTTATCTAAAATGTAGTCTTTTATTCATCTTCTTTTTTAATAAGTACTAAGTTATATGTTTCTTATGGATTTATTTTTATAAAAAATTTTGATTGATTCAATTGATTAAAAAGTCATAAAATCAAAGGTAAAAGATACCTATTCTTGATGATGATCTCATTAAATCTTCCATAATCTACATACATTTGTAGTGATCCATCTTTTTTTTTTTACAAAAAAAATAGTAGTTTTTGTTGGAAATTCAAAATGAGATATAAATGTTTTAGCTGATTTTTTATTGATGTATTTTTTTTAATATAGCTAACTTATTCAATGTTAAGCTATTAATTGATCCAAACAATAATTGAATTCTTCTTTAAAGATCAATTGAGAAATTGTAAGGATGATATTGTAGAAGAATGTCTACATTTATTTTTTCAAAAACACCTTAATAATCTTAATATTAGCTTGGTATGCCACATAAAAGTCTTTCTATCTTTAAAATGGATGTAGCAAAAATAACAAAAGATAATCTTTTTTTGTAGCATGCATGAAATCTCTTGAATCTATTAATAAAGGTTTGGTTGTATTGAACTTATAAATTTCTACAAAGATCTAAATTAAGCTATAGAAAAAATTAAGATTACAAGAAATTTAATCTATTTAAGGACTATACTTCTTTAGCTAAAATAAATATAGAATAATTAGATGAAAAAATCTAATAATATTAAATATTATTAAATTATTATAAATACTAATTTTTATATTTAATAGAATAATTTTATAAGTAATATTTCTAAAAGGCAACAAACAACCTTCTATGACTTTTACATGCATGAGCTTAGTTTTCTTGACTAAAAATATTTTTTATTTTTAATAAAGATTTTATCTAAAAACAAATTGAGGCTCTTAAATCTAATTAAGTAGAGACTTTGTAATTTTTTGGTCCTAAAAAATAATATATTATAAAGCATAGTAAAAGATTTGAAGAGAAAATAAGACCTCTATTAAATATTGCACAAGATTTCAAATACATAGTCTTTATTATATTTGGATAAATTCATTTTCTAATATATTATCTCCTTTGGCAGTTATTTTTTTCATTTTGTGATTGTATTGTTTCTTTAAATAATATTGAGAAATGTGTTTAGATTATTTAAAATATAAGTACAATCTTTTTTAACAATCTCAATTCTTTTTTTTGCTTAATAAGAAGTTTGAAACATATTGTATTAATTTTCATTGATTTTGCCTTGATGAATAGGTTTCTAAAAGTTTCAAAGATGTTGCTTTAATTTTTATCTTTCTAACTAAATCTTTATTCTTGGTATCTTTTAAAAAATCAATTATTGCATGCAATAGCTTGAGCAATAAATTATTCTAATGACTTTGCTTTTGACATTGTCAACAATAGGTCTTTGATATTATTTTTTAAACTATATCAAAATTAGTTAATAACTACTTTGTCATTCTAATCTTTGTTGCAAGAAAGATTTTGGAATTCAGCAATATATATGGTGGCTAAATCTGATCTTTGTTGTAAACATAAAAATTTGGTCTTTATTATTATTTTTTAATTATTTTTTCTAAATATGATCAAAAATACTTCCAAGATTGAATTAAGAATATAAAATATTTATAATTTTTTTTATCAAAATTACAAATTAAAAAAGAAACTAATAAAAATATATCTATAAATCTAATTTAAGTAAATTTATTAAGATATTGAGAAGGATATAATCTTAAATATATATTAATTTATAATAAAAATCCTTAAAATTTTGATCTTGTTTCATCAAACTTCTTCTACATACTTATCTTCACTTCTCTCATATTTGTAGTAGCAAGACTTCTTAGATTTAATTACAATGTTGATCTACTTGCTTCTCTCAATTATACAACTTATTGGCATAGACTTTAAATTTCATTGTTAACTTCTTGTATGAGTATAAGAATAGTACCTCTATGATTGATGTTGATAATACATCAGATTTTTACCCTAAAAATATTGGCAAGTTCATAATGACTTGCAATAGTTACAAATCTATTATCACTTTTGTCAAATATAGCATTTATAATTTTTCTTTTCATCTCTATAACAAACGACTTCAACAAATTTATAAGTCAAATTAAAAGAATGTAATTTACAACCTCTAATACTAAATAAATTTTCTTATAAATATAGACAATCTATCTTTTTCAAAAAAACAATTAAAATTAAAAGACAAAAAGTATTAGTTTAAAGGTAGATAGTCAATAATCTTTAAAATATAATAAAAAAGTGAGGTAATAGACTCTTTTTTTAAATAAAATAAGAATAATGAATTAATATTCTTATTAAATTATTAAAGATATAATTATCAAAGAATAAAAATATCTATAATTTCTTATTTTACTAAATATATATATATATATATTAAAAAATAGTATATTATTAAAATTAGAATAATTATTGCTAAAGTCAAAAAATAGAGAATCTAAAAATAATACTAAGAATAAAAAAGGCTTTATTCTTGCTTCTATAAATACTATCTAACTAAAAGCAATGTCACAATATTCAAAAGGACCTTTGATACGTACCTAACTTGCAAGACACATATTTAACTTACAATTCAAGTTTTTTCTATATACACCACATGGCCAATTTGTATCATAAGTTGCCAATATATGCAATACATGTTCAATTTGTTGTCCAAGTTTCTAATCCACTAATCAACTACAAACACATCTAAAGTCGAAATTGCATTTATATAGTATCTATGAAGCTTTTCCACAAGATATTATCAAATCTACTTCCATTTATCTTTTACTTAATATTTTTTGTTTAAATAATTATATATGTCCATAATAGTAGTATATAATGCTCTTGAATAAGATTAGCTCACAAAAATATTATAAGTGATTAAAATCTTATTTTTATTTAGATTATATCATTTAAAAATCTTTGATTGATTATTATAGCCTATTAATATATACTTAATAGACTTTTCTTAAGATTTTTGTTTATTTTGTTTTATGATGTGTACAAAAGTTTGAGATTTGAAAATAATGATATAGCATAGGTCAAGTTGGAGATAATATAAAGCCTTGTAAGGTATTGAGAGATGAAGAGCTTTTGTAATACTTTGATTTTGCTGATGATTTGTAGCACAATTAATTTTCTTTTAAATTTTTCTCTTATAATTATTTACAACTATACTTTTAGTGGCTTCTACTAGTGTTATATTCTTTCTTTTTTCACATTATTCTTTTTAGAAGTATAAGATTTTTTTTATTATCAACTAAACTTATTAAAATCAAAAAATAGAAATGATTCTTTAGACAAGTATTTGCATCTATTATTGGAGCAAAGACATGATATCTTTTCTTTTAATTTAATTTCAATATGTTTTTTGAGATATTTTAAATTATTAAATTTTTAAATATAAAATTTAGAAATTATAATTATTTTTTTTGATATAATAAATAAAAATTAAGAAATATTTGGCCTTTATAAGTGATAAAATAGGCAAGGATCCATATAGATTAGAGTGGATTAATTAAATTTCTTATGTATTTTATGAATCAATTTTTTTAAAAAAAAGCTTTGGCATAAAAATAACAAAAAAATAACTTATTTTTAAGTTTAAAAATATTAAAATATAGATTTTTCTTTGCCATGTTGTAAAGGTGTTGGATGTTGATAAATTCCATTTAGCAATACAAGAATAAAACACGATTAATTTTTTTTGTTTGTTAAAGTGTTGTATTAGGATTTATTTTGGTACATGTAACTTAATAAGTAATATCTATAGTTTGTACAAAAGACTGCATTAATTATAATTTCCTATTAAAATTAAATTTGATAAGTTTTGTTTGTTCACAACTAAATATAAAAATAATAATATTTTCTTCAATAGTTCATTTTTCTACACATAACAAAGTAATGGTAATAATTGGAACATAATAAACATTGGACATCTTCCTTTTTTTACAAAATAGACACATCATTTTACTTTGACAAGCAATTTTAAACCACTTGCTGTAGTGATGCTTGGGGTTGATTTATTGAGCTTGAATTTTGACATTTTATTTATTTATTTATTTATTTTTCTTATTAGTGAAATGAAAGCTTGCTCCAAAATCCATTGTCCAATTATTCTTGATCTTGGTCAACATTACAGCAAGATTGATATTTCTTTTTAATGATTCTTGGTAATTTTCTAAGGTGCCATCAAATTAAAATGTCTCTTTCTTAGTTGTACTGATTTACTTGTTTTTGATGTCTGCAATGGTTTTTTGAGACAATAAGAAAATTTGAGTTTTCTTTCTATCTTTCTATTAGTTTCCTCTTTTGTTGTAATGTGGCAAAAGAGAAGAAATGCCCTTCTATTGGCTAATTGCAATCATTAATTCTTCTATTGAATTATTTTGCATGTGATTAAAGCTTTCCAGCTGCATTTAACTTTCAAATTTAGAGAATGAGAGGTGTAGGTAAAGAGTAAAAATGGTCCAGAAGATGCTTTTGAATGATGCCTAAGATTTGGATAGCACAAGTTGTGTGATTTTGATGAGAATGTTGTCCTCAACAAAGTCATCAACTTATGCCTTCTATCAATTTCTTCAATCTTTAGCAAGTAGTTTTGATTTTTGAATTGTCTGCCATTTTGAGTGAGGTGAGCTCGACTCAAGTTGGTACTGCTCTGTAATGCAAATTTCTCGAATTTCTTCTTGAGCTGATTCCAGAGATTGGTTGGCAAGTCTCAATAATGTTTCAGAATGGGAAGGATTTCTCTAGCAATGATTGAATATATAATCATAGTGAATTTGTCGATGCTCTTCTGAGATGGAATTGAAATGCCGATCGAGGTACCTGTATTGGCTGTGTCCGTTGGAGTAAGTCTTCTAGCTCCAGTCAATGTGTTGGTGCCGGCGATTGAGGACGTGCCGGTTCTAGTTGAAATCGAGGATGTCCTGCCAGTATCAATGCTTGAGCTCGAGTTGCCAAACAACAAATCTCATACTTTGTACAACTTGAGGATTAGGTCTACTTGAAAGGATCAAATAGGATAATTGCTGGATCTAGTGAATTTGTCACTCTAATGGAAGCCGTACTGCTTGAGATCCATTTTGGCAGTTGTACGTAGATGGAGTCAATACTAATGTAGTGCTGATCTATGCACGAGGCAGGAAGCCTTACTCTCACACCATGAAAAACAGATCATATTGAATTAACATGAACCGAGCTGATATAGTGCATGGTCACAATTCTGTTACGGTCACCTAACGTCTATGCTAAAATGCTCTGCAACCAAAGCAGGGATTATCCTTTAACACTAACGGTCTACTATACTATGGGTTCTAATGGATTCTGAGGTGGGCGAAGCATCCGATCTTCTACAGCACCGTGGAGCCATTGATCTCTAGGAGTTTTTTCCAATTTGTAGAGGATTATCATCTATATTGGAGGCGTAATTTAAGTAGGATCATAACAGACAAGACGCTACTTGTCTCTTTACAATGCGAAGGTTCTATGGGTTAACAATCTTTGGGGTAGGTATCCGGGTTCAGTTCTAATGTAATTTTCACACAACTGTGTTCCACTAAAAGTCTCAGCTTGAAACGTAGAATTATACAATACAACATTGCACATCCATGAAGAGTCTTATGAGATTGTTATTGAGAACGTAAGACTGTAGTAGTTGTTTTCTTACTGTCACAATTTATTTTTCACTGCAGGGAGGAAGCAAGAGAAGCCTTATCTTCGCCTCCAAGCAAAATTTGTTATACCTTGATGGAATGTGAGAAAATTGAATCCTCAGAACTTCTCGGTGAAATAACATGGATTGAGTCATTTCACTCACTAAAGAAACTTGGTCATGTTGTCTCCTCTCTCTCTCTCTCGATTCACCTTACGCTCATGTGTACGTTTTTGATGTGGATGCAGCCTGCATGGTGACTACGGCTTTAACCCTTCAGGTTTGATGGACTCTGAAGGTGCCGCTGGCTTCCATACATCGAAATCTTCAACGGTCGGTTTGTTGTGCTCGGAGCTGCCGGAGCCATTGCATCCTAGATTTGGGGAAGAATTGGTCTGATCCCTCAGGAGATCGCCATCCCCTAGTTCCACAACAGCGTGATCCCACCGATGGGCAACTACAACTACTGGCCCAACCTCTACACGATGTACGATGTTTGTGTTAGAGCTAGGGTTGATGGGCTTTGTTTAGCACTGACTTGCTTGCTCAAGACTACTACAAGCTCCGATCCATGGACAAGCAATTTGAAGTTTTGAATATAAGAATGGTGGTGTGTAGCAAACATGTGTGAAATTTCATACTATTAAAACAATGGACATAAGAGATGTGATCATATGTACAAGGGATACCAAAACTTGGTAGTTTGGGGTCCGGTTAAGGTTTTTGTGATATTTGGAGATCATGAGTCTTATAACCACAATTAACCATGGCTTTCATAAAAGCTTCTTATTTTATTTTCTTGTCCTAATATCTAGTAGATTAAATGTTGATTAATAAATTTACCTTCTAGACTATAGAATTTCTTTTAGTACTTTAAAAAGACCATAAATTAATAAAAATAGGATAGAAGAGATAAATAATTAATATAGTTGATACTAGGATTAAATTGAAGGTAAGATCAAGCTAAAAAAATCCCAAGAATAGGTTAAATTAATATCCACAGATCAATCATTTGTGGGACGAGATCCAAATTAGACCTCCAACTACTAAAATGGATGCTTAGGGCAAAGTAGAGATTCATTTGAAGATTAAAAATTGGAATTTGTGAGTTAGCTTCAAGCTTATTTTAAATGTGTAAGGCTTATTTTCATAAGATTTGAAAGGACTTTGCAATTATTATTCAAAGTCAAGGTTTGCATTGGTGATTTGGAATTTATACAATACAATTAGGGCTAGTATTCTTCACTAATTCATGCTATTAATATCATATCTATAACTCAAAATTTGATAGTGCTTGGTTGATTAGGTATATTAATCTAATAGTGTAATTGAGAAATACTTGAATTTTGATATAAGAAAATATTAAAAGTTGGCAGTTTGGAGTTGGATAGGATTTCTATGATTTCTAAAGATCAATGTGAAATTTGGCATGGTATTAGAAGACTTCAAGAACAAGATATACACAAAATTTGAATTGAAATCAATAATTAAAAAAAGATTAATTACTATTGGAACATCTACATCAACTTTCAAATTGGCAGCCAAGTAACATTTGTAAGATTTTTGGACTTTTTCTTATAATTTGTACATTAGATTAGATTAGATTAAATTTTCTAAGTACATAGAAGACTTATAGTGGCATTTATATGCAAAATTTTGCACTAAGTGGGCAGTCTGAATAAAAATTACAATTCATCAAAACTCATTGACTAGGATTAGAGCTTGCAAAGAGAAATCAAAATTAGCTAATTATAAATGTAATAAGGTAATTGGAGTTTATGTATAGTTGAGGTTACAAAGAAGAGTGTTTTTGAGTACTTTGTACTAGCATTAAGCACTTTTGAATTGAAATTCGAATTGCATTCTTCTTGTATGGATGAAATCTATTAGAAGTTTTTGGATACTTGTAAAACACAACTTCACCTTCTACAGTCAAGTGCCTAGTGCATTTCCAAAGAAGACAACATTTATTACAACATAAGTGGTGAATTAGACGTGAAGGCTTGAGGTAGGAAGTATTAGAGTTGCCTATTTTTTTATTTTTATTTATTTAATAGACAATGAGAGCAAGAATTTTAAAAGAGCTTTAGAAAAAACTTCAAGTAGAGCTACTAATAGAATTTCCACTAAAAAATAAGGTATATATATGGATCCAACTATTGCAAGCATATTCTAAGCTTTTACATTATCTATGCAAGAACAATAAAGCAATGATTGCAAAGAAGCTTTGATAATCAAAGTATTAGTAGTTAGCTTTGACAATTAAAGTATTAGAAGCTTTGACAATCACTTATAGTTGATCAAATTGACTAATTTAAAAGCTATTTCTAAACAAAGGTACATACAAAGATATATTTGATATGATAATATTTTTGATATTAAGAAGGCTTGTAATGAATTTAATAATATGATGCAACAAAGAGTTATTTTTTAAAAGATAAAAAGATGGCATGAAAAGATACATTAGACCTCCTTGAAACCAATTTTAATAAGAGAAGTATAAAAGCATTGATTCAAGACTATTGAATAGCACATGGAGTAGCAATACAAGAAAGTACAAGTTATAGTGCTAAGATAGATGATGACTATGACAAAAGTATAGAAACAAGTGAATTTTGGACTTCAGCTATTTCTACAATGCAAAAAAGAAAGATACTTTGAGAAGTATTATTAAGAACTACAGCTACAATATGAGGTATAACAAGTTGAGAAGATCATATAGAGGCTCTTTCAATTCATGCATGTATTGCTAAGAGCCAACATAAAGCCTTGATGGAAGAAAAGAAAAGAGAAAATTTTGATGATATAAGAGAAGGAAATTCTTTTAAGAGGTAGATTCAAGGAAATAAAGCTTGTGAAGCCACTCTACAAGAATTGCTTACAAAAGATACTTCAATGATATTTAAAAAAAAATAATAATAATAATAATAATAAATAAATAAATAAATAAGACAAAAAATAAAGATAAATCAATAGTTTATAAATTAATCTCTAATATTGAAGCATCAATAGATTTGAAAGAAATGTTGGAAGAACGTGTATTAAATGCTAAGATAGAATTTACATTGAAAGTAATTTTAAGAATTTCAAAGGACTTTTATGATGTTATTATTGATAGTATTAAAAAGAAGAAACAATTAATGAATGAAGCTAGAATGAGTCATAATATTGATATAAGGATAGACAATGATGAAGAAGAAGCTAATAATTATTACAAACAATCACCAAATCAAAGAAATTGTTATAATCAAGAAGTGCATTTTGAAGATTATAGTGACAAAGAAATAGAAGCTTGAAGCCATTATACTCAAAAGTATTGATCAATGGCAACTACAAAAATATTAGTGAAGGTAGAAGATATAGAAGAATCAGTTATTGCTTTAGTTGATCAAGGTTCCAAAATAAATCTTAAGTCTAAAGAACTTTATAAGAAGCAAAGGTGGCCAGTTGATATAAAGCATAGATGGACAATACAAGTAATTAATAATACTTGAGATAAATTATATGGAGCTTACTTAGATGTTAAAATTTGAATTGAAGATGTTGCAATAGAGCAACATTTCTTTATTCAAGATACAACATCTTATTTAATGATTTTAGGACAACTATATATTGCGGCAATATAGATAGAAATAAAAGTATTTGATAATGGATCATCCTATCCATAGATACATAGTGAAGATAGAAGAAAAATGGTACAATTTCTAATTGTGCCTATTAATCATGAACAAAATTGAGATAGGTTGAAAAGGAAGCCGTTACTAAGAATTACTGAAAAGTATAAGGATTTTGAAGAATTACCACTATAAAATGGGATTATAGAGGTATAAAAGAGGACATACTCTCATAGGTTGAAGGTGCCTTTGATACAAGTTTTATTGGAATTTTTGAATATGGAAGTATTATATATAAGAAAGTTAGGAATTTGAAAAGAAAAGAAGGAAATATATATATATATATATATATATAATATTGAAAAAGAATTATATAGATTATGGACATTAGAAGATGATGAAAGTATTTCAGGTATTTATGAAGAAAATAGACTAGAAGATTCTTTGGATTTAATTGCATCTATTTTATAAGAAGATGATGATAAGGTTGTAGAAATTGATTTAAGAGAATTTTATTCTACACTTGAATCTTTTCAAGCACTTGAAGTTATTATAGAAACAAAATATAAAATCATAGATAAGAAAGTAAAACTAGTTTCCAAACCTTTATTAGAAGATTGTATAAAATAAATGAAAGAAGCATCAAAAGAAGAGAGTTTAAAGGATTCTAATAATATTGGACATCAATTTATAAAGAAGACTTTTGAAGTATTAAAGTTTGGATGTGATGATTTTTTGCTACCAACAAAAATTAAATATTTAAAAGAAATGCTTGCAAAGTAAAATAAATCTTTTATCTTTGGACCTCATGAAATATGGTATGTAGATCTTAATATTGTTACTCCTATAGTAATATTCATAATACCACATATGCCTTGAAACTTAAGATCAATTCTTGTGTTGAAGGCACATTTACCTAAATTGGTAGGATTATTGAAAAAAAAGATACAAATAAAGATTTTAGAACTTTTTTTTGCTTTATATTCTAATTATTGATTTACAGTGCTTAAAAAAAATGGATAATTATAATATATTCAAGATATATAACCAGTGAATGTACTAACTATTAGAATTACAAATATAGGACCTTCAATAGATGAGTTTATAGAAGCATTTATAGGAAGGACAATTTATTCAATAGATAAATTATATTTGGACTATGATCAATTTCAACTTGTATATAGAAGTAGAAATTTAACAAGAATGAAAATACTACTTGGACTACTTAAAATGTATACTCTTTCATAAGATGCTACTAACTTAGTTGTACATATGATGAATAGAATGAACAAGATATTAAGAGATTATATTTCTTAAAAAATAATGCTTTTTTTAGATATTGTTCTTATTAAAGAAGGATATAAAGAAGAAAAAAAAGATAAGACTTTAGATGATAGGAGGTATCATAAATATATTGTTGATCATATACAAGATTATTAAAAGATTTTAATTCAAGTTGAAGAAATTCATCTTATACTTTTAGGAGCAAAATCTACATTTAGAATACAAAAAGTTATCATTGTTGGGCATTTGTATGGATTTTATTAAAGAAAACTAGATTCAAGAAAAGTTGATGCAATTAGAAGGATGAAGGATATATATAATTCTTTATCAGAAGTACATAGGTATTTATGAGCTTGTATATTTTATCATATATAGATTCTTCATTTGTACTCATATAATAGATTCATTGTATGAATCATTATGTAAAGATTATTGATTTAAATGGAAAAGAAAGCATATTAAAGCAATGCAAAAATTAAAGATATTATTGTTGATACCTCCAATTTTAAAAAAATTTGATTGTAAATATAATAGACAAATAATATTTATTATAGATATTATTTCAATTCCTATTGGATGGATTATGAGTCAAGACAATTAAAGTAGAAATAGATTTTTAGTTCAATTTAGAGCTCGGGTTTTAAGTACTTATCATTGTGTATATTTACAAGTCAAAAGAAAACTATGGAGAATTATTTTGGCTATGAAAGCTAAAAAAGATTATTTGATTGGTGTAGTGGTAGTAATTGAAATAAATTGCTTGCCATTTCTTAGGCTTATTATCAATTATTCAACACTAAATATTACAATATTAAGATGGATTACTTATATAAAATCATTAAATCTAGAGTTTAAGCATATTGCTAAAAAAGATAATTTGGTATTAGAAATATTATTTCAAGCCAAATATGAAAGAGGAGATGAGACGATTGAAGAAATTGATGATGTAGGATAAAAATTCTATTGAGTATGAAATCTAAGCAAGGAAGACAAGGTATTTTTTGAAGAATTTTATAAAAGAGAATTATTGAATACTGATTTTTATTTGAGTACCTTGACTACATAAGAAAATTGGTCTATAGAAAAATATAAACAAATAAAAAAAAAAGTATATAGATTTTTGCTTCAAGAAGGATTTTTATAGAAGAGACTAAAAAAAGGGATTGAGATGCCACAACAAGTGATAGGAAATAAAAAAGAGCACCAAAAAATATTAAAAAGATTTTACAATAGTTTATGGATAGGCCATAAGAGAATTTGGACTACTTTTGCTAAACTCAAAGAACAATATTGGTAGAAAAATATATATTGAAATGTGCTTTTATTTGTAGAATCTTGTAAAATTTGTCAAATATATTTTAATGTATAATATTGAGATGGTCTACATCCAACATATTCTTTGACTATTTACTTTAAATGGATTGTTATTTTGGTTAATATACCAATTAGATTATGATAAATGAAATATTTGGTCTTGAGTTGTAAAGATTTATCAAATCAAATAGAAGGTAGAGCATTGAGAACAAAGTCTATAAAAGGAATTTGTAGATTTTTATTTGAAGATGTTATTTGTTGCTATAGATGTGTAGGTATCAAGGAGATGAACTGCAAAAAGATGCCTAAATCCAAAAAATCTGTGTTAAAAGAAAAGTGACAAAATAGCAATAAAGTAATATGTATATTAAAAAGAAACTAGAATGGCTATTGCCAAAAGAGAAAGAAATTAGAAATTCTTAAATCTAAACTAAAAGCAAGAAAATAATTAACAAGAGTGAAGAGGGCTTCACTCTTATCTCTATATATACTATCTAATTAAAAGCTATGTAGCAATGTTGTATAAGACCTCTAATAAATGTTGACTTTGCAGGATACATACCTTGGCTTACAAGGCAAGTTTTCTACGTGTGGACCACATAATTAGCTTGTTCTTCAAGCTACCAATATTTGTAGCACATGGCCAACTTGTTGACCACATTTTTAACCTAAAAAATCAATTATAGATATCTATAAAGTCAAAGCAACATCTATGAAGCTTCTAGGAAGTTTCTATAGAAGATATTATGGAATTAACTTACTTTTATTTATTTTTATTTAATCATATAGGTAATAATTGGTTTACATGTGTATATTTGTGACATTACCTCTCCTTCTAGGAACGAGTTCCATGAGGAGCAGTGTCGTATTACATGTTGTTTTGCTCAAGAATGCACCGAGCACTTAGTTGTCGAAGGTGAGATTATATTTCACAAGTTGCCAAGAAACTTTAATAGGTTTTATCCATGCGAGAAGAATATAATCTGAATTTCAATTCAAAAGTGCTTAAAACACTCTTCTTAGTAGTCTTAATTATACATAAATCCCAATTACCTTTTTACTTTCATATTTAAGCAATTTAGATTTTTCTTATAAACCCCAATCCTAATCAATGAGCTTTAACAAGCTGTAACATCCAATCTGACCATCCACTTGATGTGAAATTTTTCATGTAATTGCCAATGCAAGTCTTCTAAATGTTCAAGAATTTTTAGTCCAATCCAACTTACAATTTGTGAGAAAACCTCCAAAAATTGCACCAATGTCACTCGGCTACCAACTTGAAAAGTGAAGCAGAAATTCCAGCAATGATTTTTCCTTCTTCAATGTTAATTTTGTTTCAAAATTGGTGTGTAGCTTGATCTTTAAGTCTTCCAATACCATGCCAATTTTCACCTTAATCCATTTAATAGATCTTTAGATATCATAGAAACCCTATCCAACCTCAAAGTGCCACCTTCTGAAATTCTCTTGTGCTAAATACTAGATATCTCTAAACCACCCTATTAGATTATCACAAAATTTTGTATAAAATTAGTAGACCCAGTAATCCAAACAATATCAAAATTTCAAATATAGATGTCATACTAATTGCACAAAACAGTCAAGAGTACTAGTCGTAACTTTATTGCAAAAAATCCAAATCACCAATACAAACACTAACTTTGAACAACGATTGTAAAGTCCTTCCAAATCCTATGAAACTAAGTCTTATACCTTTAAAAAGATCTTGAAGCTAGCTCTTTGATCCCAAATCCCGATCTCCCAATGCTTCCATATTTTGCCCTAGGCAACCGTTTTAGTAGCCATGGGTCTGATTTTGACCCTGTCCTACAAACAGCCGACCGTTGAGTATCAATCTAATCTATCCTATGGGTTTTATAGCCCAATCCTACCCTCAACTTAATCCTAGTATCAACCATACTATTAATTTATCTTCTCTATCTTATTTTTACTATTTTATGGCCTTTTTAAGGCAGTAAAAGAATTACTACATCCTAGAAGGTAAAATTACTAATTAATTCTTATCTACTAGCTATTAAGAGAAGAAAATAAATCAAGAGGCTTTTTATAAAGCCATGTTTAAATATCTTCAATTATTATTGAACCAAGATGATTAGATATTAATTAAAATTTTATTTTTTTATTATATTTTTATCATATAGTCATGTTACAACATGACAGTGGTCTTCATGTGTTGAAGAAATCCAAGATGTGGAAAATTATATTTGGTATATATTCCAATCTTTGTTTTCTTTGAAGATAATTGATAGGCCTTCTTAGTCAACCATAGTATCTTATATCAGGATGAGAAGACCACTGTACTCTTTCGTTGTTGTTGAGGTCTTCGTAACTTCCTTCAAATAAAACATTTAGAACACTATCTGCAGTTGTTCTTACCTCTAATAAAATCACCAAACATTGAAAGTCTCTTCCAAGGTTGTGATACCAAATTTATTGTATCTCGCCATGTATTTGAGGAAAGACATGTCATTCTTGAGGATCTTCATCTCGATTTTATCATCTTCAAGGTTGTGACAATCAAAATGTCTTGTTTGATAAGTCCACAAATAAAAGCTCTTGAATTGAATTTGCTAGTTGTTGATTCTCCATCTCCTTAGCGTCACAAATACACAGAAGCTACAAAAAAAGATAAAATATAGAATGTGATCTTCTTTGGGCCTTATTTTTTTTTATAGCAAAGACTTATTATTCTGTATCTTGGTTTGGATAGATGTCGTCAATAAAAAGCCTCCATTACATTTACAAGTTTCTTTAGTGGCTCCCATGTGCATTCACTAATATCATATCCATATTAATAGACAAGATATTCTATTTTTTTCAGCACCGCCTTAAGTCTAGAACTTTTTTTACTTTGAATTCTTCATTATTGTCCACTCCTATAAGAGAAAGTAGAGCTTGTCTTCTTCTTGGTATGTTCATAGTCTTGTACGGTTCAAAAAGAGACATGTAGAAGACTTAATGGATCTTCATTGTCTTTGGTAGATATAATCAATAAGCAACTAGATTGATTTGTTCACAAATAAGAAAAGATTTGAGACTGCGATAGTTCAATTTATCACAAAGACGAGTAGACTTGATATTACGATGAAACAATTATACCTTGTCACCTACATTGAATTGTAGTTGTTTCTTTCAATAGGCATTCAAGATGATCTTTTCTTGTTCTTGAGCTTCTTTTAATTTCACCTTCATTGTTGCATGTAGCTCTGAAAAATGATTTGCCAAATCTTTTACTATAAGATTATCAACTTTTGAAAAGTCAAAAGTATAAAATTATATATTGGCAAAAAAAGGTGTTTGTTGCATAGAAAAATACACTATATTATTATAAGCAAACTTTGTCAATGGCAAGAGGATTCTCCAATTGTCTTGTTAATAATTGATGGTACATCTTAAGTATCACTCTAAAACTTAGTTTAAGTGCTCTGTCTATCCATTAGTTTTAGAATGAAAGGTCAAAGAAAGCTTTATGTCCACCTTTAAAATCTTAAAAAGAGTTCTTTGAAATCTTGATATAAATTGAGTCCTCCTATCTAATATAATATCTTTTGGTAATCCATGATATTGATAGATATTATTAAAAAAAAGCTTGGTAGTTTCTTCACCTGTGATAGATTTTATGTATGGTATAAAATATGCCATTTTGATAAAATAATCTATTATCACAAATATAGAATCACACAATCCTCAGATTGCAAGATCTATAATAAAATCCATAGAAATAGAAGACCATGGGTGTTCCAGAATATATAATGCTTGAAGAAGTCCATAAGACCGATGTCGAGGAGTTTTTGACCTTTAAAAAATATCACATAATTAAAAAAAGTCTTTTACAGCCTTCTACATTTACAACCACCAAAAATCTTTAGATATTAGCACTAAAGTTTTGTTGTATCTAAAATATCCTGCTACTCAAAAGTCATGACGTACTTGAAGAAGACATAAATGTGCTTCACTTTCTAGTACATATAGACATCCTTCGAAATAAAGTAGGTTGTTCTTGAACTCAAACTTAGAAGTATCATGAGACTTAGAAGAAGTATTTTTGATATCATAAATAAGAAGATCAAAAGAAATACTTGACTGAATTTGTTTGAAAAAAGTTGAATCAATAGTCAATGTTGATTTCAGTGCTCAAAGATGAAATTTTTCTAGCTTCAATAAAATTATCTTTTGTTGATTAAAAGTTGCATCTCGTTCTTTAGATACTAGATTAGAGAGTCTAAAAAGACATTAAATAAACCTTGTTATTTTTCTAGCCAATAAATGATATTGAACTCAAATCTTGATATAGTGTGA
This sequence comes from Physcomitrium patens, assembly GCF_059467195.1. Classification (NCBI taxonomy): domain Eukaryota; kingdom Viridiplantae; phylum Streptophyta; class Bryopsida; order Funariales; family Funariaceae; genus Physcomitrium; species Physcomitrium patens. The sequence goes on along the minus strand of NC_143425.1, from coordinate 15,816,245 downwards.
GCTCTCAATTACATTCTAAAATATAAATTTTTATTATTTTCCTATATTATGATAATTAAACATGTTAGATTAGAATTTATATAAGTAGAATTTAGTTTTATAGAATTTTTAGGATTATAACCCTTGATGGTATAAATTATAGCCTAATTCTTTGAATTAAGTTAATTAGGACTAAAATGATAAGAGTTAGAAAATTAGAATAATAACTTAGTTAATTTAATAATTTAGAGGTTGTTAGTCATTACTATAAGGATTGGCTAAAAGCCTATGAGTACATCTATAATCATTCATTTGATTTAGGAGTTGGAATTATAATTCTCTAAAAGATTTAGGGAAGTTAGTAATGATAATTTTGGATCTTCCTCCAAATTCGACAAATTCAAGCAGCATGGTGATTCTTCTACTTAATGGGAGTCTTTTTAATACAATGGTGGCACCGGATTTACCTCATGGAGTGAAGAAAATAAGATCAGCAACCTCTCCTTCAAAATACAAGAGAAGCAATGAAATTCTCATTTTGAAGAATTTCACAAAAATTACCAAGATCCTTGTAAGTAAAAACTTCCATGAAAATTATAATTGAGCATGGATTGAGGCATGTGAGTAGTCAATCTTAGCTTAAAAAGGTGTTTTGAATACAATAGTGAAATTCGATTTACAAAAAAAATACTTTCTTGATCACTTACAAGAGCCATCAGCCTTGGTAACGAGATTAGCTTTTGGATGAATGAAGGCTATAGATCTAGATTAGGGATCTTAAAAATCAAGGGTGAAGATGTAGCCACCCTTCTACGAGCCTCCACTCAATTGTATAAGAGAGGCTTGATTTTTCAAGCCCTCTCTCTTTCTTTCTTGGATAAAAGGCGGAGTTATGCCAAAATTTGGCTAAAATCCTAATCTTAATTTTATTTAGATTTTAATTCACATTGTGAACCTTGTGATTGTGTATGTATGGATTTTGCATTGTGAAGGATGGTCATTAAGTTTTAAAATATGTTTCATTGAGGTAGATATCTCCTCGGCCTTTCAAATATCTCAAGGGTTTTAAGGGCCTTGGATTTCCTTCAATCAGTCACTCAGTTTTTCTTATTTCAATGTGAGATTCTAAATAGTTATAGCTTTCATTGTTAGTTTTCCAACAAGATAAGATTCGCTTGATTTGGAGTAAGAAGAAATTTTTTGATGAATTTTTGAGTTTGAGGGAGTCAACTACCATTGCAGTTTGAATCAATCAAGTTTGGAAAGACATTTCTCAATGCTTGATGATTGGCTTTAGTTGAAATTTTAGAAATATCAAGCTTTACAAGCTAATCTTTGAAAGTCATAAGTTTTGTTGAATTTGAAGATAATCTGAATTTTTAGTGAATACCTAAGTGAAGAGGGTTGGTCACCACGGCAGTTTGGATCACTCAACTTTAAAGGAAGAATTCTCATGATTGAATCATTAGATTGCAATGAAGATTATTGAATCAAAAGCATCTTCAAGTTAGCTTTGCAATAAGCTAAGAATCATTCAAATTAAAGCCAATTATAAATTTTGGAAAATTTTGGAGTAGAAGGGGGTCACTACCTTCAATCCTTACGTATTGCCAAGGTACCTTTGCTTTCACCTCTCTTACTTTATTTTTTTACTATCATCGTCACAGTGACTTGTAACCTCCACATTTCATTTTTTGGCTAGTAAATTTTAAGTTTAACTTTTAACCTTTAATATTCTTACTTTAACTTTTAACTTGAACTTTTAATTTAAACTTTTAAACAAAACTTTTAATTTTAACTTTTTTTTTAACTTTTAATCTTAAATTTTAATTAAATTTATTTAAATTAATCTTTTAATTTTAATTTTAACTTTTTTTAACTTTTAATCTTAAATTTTAATTAAATTTATTTAAATTAACCTTTTAATTTTAAATTTTAACTTAACCTTTTAATTTTAAATTTTAACTTAACCTTTTAATCTTAATTTTTAACTTTAACTTTTTTTAAGTTAATTTTTAACATTAACTTTTTTTAACTTAATTTTTAACTTAACTTTTAATTCAAACTTAAGTTTTTATTCTTATGGTCAATTAATAGTAATAACTTAGTTAATTATTTTTACTATTTTTGCATAGTAAATTTTATTTAACATATTAATTTAATGTTAATAACCATTACTTGAAAGGATTAAAACTAATTGAATTTTTAATTTAAAAATTTAAATTAATCTAACAATTATACAATTGAGAGCTCTCCAGTTCCACCTCTTGGACTTGTTGTATGGCATAGGTTTCATCAAGTGGTGAATTTTGGCCTTACATATAGACATGCTCCAATAAGCCTAGCCATGATTCAAAACATGAGTTGACATGAAATACTCGAGATTCTTGTGATCTGTATATACAATGATTGGACTGGAAGTGCCTTTTAAATAATAACACCATTCTTGAAAAGACTCCACAATTGCAAGAAGCTCTTTATCATAGATCTCATAATTAATGTCGGTTACTAAACATTTCCTGGAATGAAAAGCTACTAGGTGAAGTTTATCATCTATTCTCATTTATAATAATATGACACTCAAAGCAAAGTTTGATGCACCTATTTTCATAAAGAATGCCTTAGAAAAATCAACACGATATAAGATTGGTGTTAAAACAAAGGTTGTCTTTAAAGCTTCAAATGCTACTTCCGCTTCATGATTCTATTGAAGTTTGTCTTTACAAGTCAAACGTATAAGTAGAGCTCCAATTCAAGAAAATTCCTTAATGAAGATCTGATAGTAATTAGAAAATCTCAAAAAACATTGAACATCTTGGATCATTTTTGAGATCTTTCAATCTATAATAGTTTGAATTTTCTTAGAATCTATCATAAGTCCATCATTTGAAATACTGTAACCTAAAAAGTCAACTTAAGTAGTATGGAATATACACTTTTCTATCTTGGCATAGAATCTCATATCTCTTAATTTTTCTAACACATGAAAAATATGAAGTTCATATTCTTATGTATTCTTAGAATAGATTAAGATGTCGTCTTAATAATAGATAACAAAATCATCTAAAAATTCTCAAAAAATATCATTTATAAGATATTGAAAAGTTGTTGATATATTTATAAGTCAAAAAGGCATGACATTATAATCAAAATGTCCATACCTAGTTGAAAAGGCAGTCTTTCATTCATCTCCTTCTTTTATGCATACCAGATTATATGCTCCTCGTAGATTTATTTTTATATAGATCTTAGCTTGAATCAACTGATCAAAAAGTTTAGATATTAAAAGTAGTGCATACCTGTTCTTGATGGTGATCTTATTGAATCTTTAATAATTAACACACATCCACAATGATCTATCTTTTTTCTTCACAAATAGAATTGAGACTCTTGCAAGAGATTTGGAATGGCATATAAAATTCTTGGCTAGATTTTCTTTAAAATATTCCTTCAGTTTGGCCAATTCATTTTGTGATAAATTGTAGATTGGTCCAAATGGTGGTTGTGTTCTTTCTTAAAGGTCAATTGAGCAGTCATATGGATGATGTTCAAGAAGAATATCTACATTCTTTTTCTCAAATACATCTTGAAAATCTTAATATTGGCTTAGAATACCACTTAAAGTCTTTGCACCATTAGAAATGGGTGTGGCATAAATGACATAAGGTGATTCTTCTTTTGCAGTATGCAAAAAAGTTCTTACACCTACAAATATAGGTTTAATTATACTGAACTTGTGATTTTTTACTTAATTAATTATACTCTTAATTATACTTTTAGAAAAATTAAGAGTACAAGAAATTCAATCTACTTGAGGGTTGTATTTTTTTAATTACAATAAATCTAAAATAATTAGATTAAAAAAAGATCTAATGATATTAAATACGATAAAATTATTATAACTATTAGTTATTACTTCTATAGGAAGGGTTTTGTGAGTAACATCTCTAAAAGACAACGAGCGACCATCTATAAATTCTACATGAATAGGTTTAGTTTTTCTTACTAAAGATATGTTAAGTCTTTTAGCAAATTCTTCATCTAATAAATATATTAAGGCTCATGAATCTAACAAGGCAATGGCTTTGTAATTTATAGGTCCTAAAATAATATTTAATATAAAATAAGGAGAGAATTTTGAAGAGAGAATAAGATCTTCATTAGGTATTATACAAGGTTCCAGCCGCATAATCTCTATCGTAGCTGGACTAACTTGTTTTTTGATATATTATCTTCTTTGATATTTATACTCTTTATTTTATAATTACATTGCTTCTTTGGACAATGATAAGCAATGTGCTTAGATTTTCCATAATATAAGCACAATCCTTTTTGACAACAACGAGTCTTTTTTTACTTAGTAAAAGGTTTAAAACATAAAGCATCAATTTACATATCTTCTACTTTTGAATGTATGTATTGAGGAGGTATTGGTGTTGTTATTGAATTATAGTAACATTGAGGCCTACTTGTCCAACTCTTAGATCGAAATTCAAAAAGTTGATTATCACATTTCATAACAAAGTCAATTGTTTGACTCAATGTTTGAAGATCAAGTAAGTTAAGCATCAATTTCTTTACCTCATATTGTAATCCATAGAAAAATTAGCTAATAAGTGTAGCATCATCTCACTTGATATCAGTTACAAGTTGTCAAAATTGTAAAGCATATGGTGTTATGGATTGATTGTCTTATTATAAAATACAAATCATGTTGGTTGCAACACGAGTTGTATCATGTTATCTATACATGGATCAAAATTTTGCTAAAAAAACCTCCAAATTATCCAATATTGGATCTTGTCTTTCAAAAAAAGATGAAAACTAGAATAATATTGAATCTAAAAGAAGTGTATTAATGAATCTAACTTCTGATCATGGAATTGGATAGCTTTAGAGTTGAAGTTTAATTAGAAGTTGTACTTCATTGATAAATCCTTGAACTTAGATCTTGTGCCATCAAACTCCTCAAGCAGGGCAATTCTTGATTCTCTAGTATCAAAAGGATGTTCTATTGTAAGAGAAGAGATGTGATTGAATATAGATATTGAAGTAGCTCCAATCATATTTATATCTTCATTTCTTGCCATTCTTTATTCCATGTAGTGATAAATCGTGTTGATGCATTGCAAGCATTAATTCCCTCAAATGCTCTTATATTTGTGCTATTACACTCTTCATTTCAAGAAGCTCTCACTTGATAATGCTTAGAAAATAAATATCTAATAGTGCTCATGACAAGCAGAAGAGGGGACTTGAGAACAAAGAAGATACTAAGAACAATATTAGTTTAGAAGAGGGTAATCTCCAACTTCTAATATGCCTATGTCCTATGAAGAAAAAGAGATAATCCACTCTTAATTAAGATAAGAAAAAACTCTAATATTGTAAATATACTCTTGTCAATCTATCAAGAATATGAATAGAAAGAATATGCATAAATCTGGAGAATTTATGTTTAAAAAAAAGTGATTATTGACTATTGCTTATAATCTTTAAAAAAGTGTAAAAAGTAAATGTGATCATCTACCAATTATAAAAGCATTAGTTAAAGCTTGTAATGGAAAGATTAAAAAATAGCCTTGACTTTTGTCATTTGTAATATAGATTGATCAAATAACTCATAGTTTGGTAATAAGATATATGCCTATTAAGCTCATGACATGTCAAAATAATACTATGCCAATTGAAGAAAAAGTATTTACTTAAAGTGTGCTACAATAGAAAGATAAATTGATAAGAGAAGAACTTTTAATTATTAGAATTTAGTAACTTGAGCAAAGATCAAAAGATGTGCAAATAGCATTAAAAAGATTTAAAAGAACAAGGTTATAAAATAATGCACGGTTTTATAAGCAACATTAATTGAGACCTAAGGCAATAGAAGAAAGTTATTAGATTTTGGTCTATGATAGTAGCTTAGACAATGAATATAGTAATTTAAAGAAGTTTTCTAAACAATGGTTTGGACCATATATCTTAATAAATATGTATAATAATGCAACTTATTCATTATGAGAATTAGATGGAATAAGGTTAAAAATATTAGTTACAAGGAAGTAAGTGAAGATATTTAAATAAAGGCAAATAGAAATAAATATAGAAGACTTTATTGAAGACATAAAATTTTCAAGAAAAGAAGATAATTTTGACTTCTATAACAAAAATGATAATGAAGATTTGGATGAAGACATAGAGAATATAATATAAAGAAAATAAGATTTAGATTATTTGGTGCATATCAGAAAATGTATAGGTTCAAAAGAGGTGGATGTCATGTGATAACATGACTATATGATAAAAAATAAAAATAAAGATGTTATTATAGAAGAGCCTAATAAAAAAATATAATAAAAATAATAATAAATAATAAAAAGGTAATAAAAGATTTAATCTTAATACTATTTTTTTATGGAAGAGACTTCTATTTACTTTGTAAAAGCATAAATGAGTCAAATCAAAGTAAAGGAGATAAGAAATAATATAGACATATGTAAGAAAGAATTAAGAATATATTTTAGTAAAATTTATTTTAAGAAACCAAGAATTAATATCCACAGAGGACCAGCCATCAACATGGCTCAAAATCAAACCTTAAGGCACAAAACTACGTATTGATAGTGACTTTGAAATTCTTTGGTAGATCAAAAAGTGGAATTTGAAAGCAAACTTGAAGAGAAATTTTTGGGCATTAGTTTTATATTAATTTAGTCAATATTCAATTTTTGAAAAAATCTCAAAATTATTAATATTTTTGATTGATTTAGATTTTAAGAAATAAAAATATGTTTATAAATTTGAGGGTCTTTTGAGTTCTATGGTATTTTTATGGATGAATTTTGGTACAGTGTTGATGTCCTAGTTGCAAATGTGTATAAAATTTTTGAAGTCAATCAAATAGTTAGATTGAAGCGTGTGAAGGTTTTTCTAGGTTGAAGTCTCAAAAATTGGAATTTGAAGGTTAGTGAGTATTTTTTAAGATTTTTAATAATTTATCAATTGAATTGAAGTAAAAAAAATTATATAGATACTGGAGTCAATTTTCAACATTTTGAGTAAAATTTTAAAGGAGTTCAATAGTTCAAGAAGGAGATATTGGCACTGGAAGTTTAGCATTTAGATTGGAGTAAGAGGCCACATAATATCTCATTGGATTATCTTGTATTTCTCTTAATTGGTAAGTATAATTTATTTTAATTTTTTTTTTACTTATTTTTAACTAAGATATTAAGAAGTATGCAAATTTTGAGTTGATATCAATAGTTCGATCATTAGTTATTGAGGTTTTAACTTGCTATAGGATTTTGTTTAAGATTTGTTTATGGTTTGAATAGGGCTTAGGATTTGGTCTAAGATATTTTTAGGATTAGGATTTGCTTAGAGTTTTATTTAGAACTTGACTAGTGATTGATTAGGATTTGTCTAAGATTTGTCTATGATTTAAAGTTTTATTAGGATTTCATTGAAGTTTAACATATGATTTGGTCAAGGTTTATTTAGGATTTTAATTAAAAATTGACCTAAGATTTGATTAAAGTTTAATTAGGGTTTTAATTGAGGTTATATTAGGATTTTTATTTTTATTATTTCTTTAGAATTCTTTGTTATTTTGTTAAATTTTTCTATTTCTAATTTTTTTTAAGATTATTGTTATTTTTTTAAAGGTTTATTTTTATATTTCTTTAATATTTTTTGTTATTTTTCTTTGAGATTAGTTTTGGAATACTTTGTATTTTTTATAACTTCTTTTAAATTTATTTTGGATTGATCAAAATTTAATAAAAATTATTAAGGTCTATTTAATATTATTTAAGATTCTATTAGATTTTATAGGATTATTCTTACATTCCTACTTACCTTCCACGCCTAGGCACATGATGCATTCTCAAGCATAAATACATATAATACAATACTGCATCTTTCTTTAAGTAGTTGTTTTGATTGCTAGAGATTTGATTTCAATTTAGATTCATAAACGATTGTTTCTTAGATATTAAGCCAATCTATTCTAGGATTGTTTCTTGGATATACATTTAATAAGAATAGATTGATTATAAAATTTTATCTTAGAATCAATCAAAAGATATTTTTTAACAAATATTACTAAAAAAATAAATTTGATAGATATATAAAGAAGATTATTTAAGAATCAAGATTGAAATTAAAATCTAAGTAAGAAAAATTAGCATCCATACCAAATTGAAGGTTCTTTTGTTGATTAAAAAGAAAAATTAGATAATAAAAAAATTTATGAAAGTATGAGACTTTAAAATTTATTACAAATATATTTTGTGATGACTTTGAAAAAGCTAAGCTTTACAAAGATATGCTTATTAAATTAATCTAAAATATTAAAAATAAGTATTCAATATAAAAATCAATATCCACATATATTTTAATAGCATCTTTGGATTAGAAATTTAATATTAAGATTAAAAAAGGATATTATTTAATTTAGTAGTAATTAATTTTTTTTTATTTTTTAAGTTCAATTGTTCTAAAAAAATTTGAGCTTGTTTTTAATAAGAATATTAAAAGGTGTACAAATTTTAAAGCAGATTCAAAAATTGATTCAAAAATTGATTCAAAAATTGATTCAAAAATTGATTCAAAAATTGATTCAAAAATTATAGGATCTTAAGTTTGTCTACTCATGATTAATTAGGGTTTTTTTAAGATTTTTTTAGAATTTTTTTAGATTTTTTTTTAATTTTATTATTATTTAATTAAAAATTATTTAGATTCTTTTAGGATTTAATTATAATTTATATAATATTTAATTAAATTATTTTATTATTTTTTAAATTTTATTGAATTTACTTAAGATATTATAAAAATTTACTTAGAATTTATTTAGAATTTATTTAGGATTTATTTTAAATCAATTAAGATTTTTTATGCATGTTTTTATAATTACTTAGGATTTGATTAGAATTTTCTTAATATTGAATAGGATATATTTATTATTATATTAAAATTTATTCAAGGATTCTTAAAAGTTTGATTAGAATTTAATAGAATATATCTAGAATTTTTTTATGATAGATAATATATACTTGGAATATCTTAGAACTTATTAGAGATTATTTTTGGATTGTTTATAATTATATAATTTTTTAAATTTATAATTAACTATATTTAGGATTTCTAAAAACTCTAAATTATTAATAGAGGTATTTTTAATCATATCATATTTTTTATTATAAATAACTTTAATATTTAGATAAAATCTTTATACATCCAAATATTCAATGCATTTTCAAGTTAGATTTTTCATAATACAACAATGTCTAAATGGTCCACTCTATCCTTATATCAACAAACATGACATATTTTGAAGACAAACTACAAATGTCCAACTACTCTAAACTAGAAACAATATTAACTAACAAATATAATAAAGGCAAAGTACTCAAAACCAAGTTGATGAATCTTCAATCCTAATAAATTGTAATCTTAATTTATAATATCCTTTTCTAATCAACAAAAGAATCTCACATTTGTCCTAGATACAAAATCTTATCTCTCAAAGTTCGGTTTCAATCCTAGTTCGCAAACAATTCTACTTAAATATCAACTTAAGCTTTTCTTTAGCTGTTTATATTAGATTTTTTTTTATTCAAATATTTTTATAGTAGTTTTACATCTAATCTATCTTATCTTATCTTATTTATGACTCTACAAAGTATATAGAAGTTTTTTTTATAAAAAAGATAGTATTAATATTAAAATTTATACTATCTCTTTATTTTTTATTTTTATTTTAATAATATATATCTTTTTGTGTTTTCAATAAAAAAAAACCCCTTTTAGATTATTTCTCCTTATGTATTCTTTTATTTTAAAATTATATCATAATACTATACTAGATTAAATGCTTAATAAGTAGATGTCTAAGTTTTAAATTGGTAAACACCTATGGTACAAAGGTCTATATTAAAGGTTCCAATAAGTAGATATTTGAATTTTAGACTAAAAAGTACTTGTATTTATAATTTCCATATTAAAAACCTTATAGAAAGATTTTTGGATTTCAAACTATGAAATATTTGTTCCTTATTTCTCTTCTTTTAGTATTTATTTTAAAAAATATTCTTATTTTGATCAATGTAAAAACAAATTTTAATAATTTTTTAAACTTTTAAATTAATAATTCTTAATTTACTAAATTATTCAATCTTTTATTGAATATCTTTATTCCAAATAAATGCTTGCACAAATAATATAAAAAATAAAATAAATTTTGTTGATGTATAATATATTTAACAAAATATAGTTTTTAAACTATTATAATTAATTTTAAAAATTATATATAATAATATAATATCTATGAATATTACATTTATAGACATCTAATTGTATATTATTTATCTAAAGTAAAGACCCTTTCTTTATTATGTACGTACTATTTAAATTGTAGTGTAATAATTAGATGCCTAATACATTGTATTATTACTTTATTTAATGATCACAAATTTTCAATCCACTTACATACTCAAATTTAGAATTGGATAATTCATGTAAAATGTATCTAAATAATTTTTTTTTGAATTACTACAAAAAAATATTCCAAATACATGTCTAATCTATATTATTATAAAATCCAATAAATGGTTGTATATCTTATTTATCAATAAAATAAATAATACATATACACATTCAATACATGATTTACAATAATATTATATAAAAAATATGATTTTTTTTTCTTTTTATAATCCACATCCAAATACAATATATTCATAAAGTTGGTACTTTCAATAATCAGTATGGATATTTCTATGCAAATTGCAATTCTAATCGAAGTTTTTCATACAATGCCAAATTAAAATCAAACATCCCATGGATGCAAGGCCTTATAGTCAAACAACCTCCATCAACATATCTAGATTGAAACTTCACTAAACAATTTATAAAATTTACCTATTACAACAATAAATTCCATCTAATATAATATTAACCAAATATAATAAAAATGAACCTTTAATAAATAAACTACTTGAACTTCATTGTATTATTGCTCTCCTCATTGTCATTGTCATAATAGCTAGTGCTAAGGCCTTTCCACACAAGCCATTTGAAGTTCAAGTTATACACGATACATTTGCAATACCAATAACAATAACCTACTCATTACAAATTATAAATATCTATGCCACACACTACCACAATATTATAATCCACTATAGAGAACACACTTCACCAATTGATTAAATATAAATTTACAACACAAAGATTTCCAAATTCTTCTAATAACTTTTGATATAGTGTCTACCTTTCAACAAAAGGTAATTGCACTAGTAGTCTAATATGTTGGTGTAATGTAAGCTTCCACACACGATACTGTAAGAACAGAAACTTCATTCACGCCAATCTTGCTGATCGGTGTGCTCTCTCTCATCAGCAATAGGCTGTTTACCAATTCAGAGGTCATCAGGAGGATTCTCGGTGTGATATATTCCAATTGAGCGGCGATCGAAAGTCAAGTGTGGGATGTCCGACTGCTGCTACAGTCGAAAGCTGTAATTCCCAGATGATCTAGAAATGATACAATATCTTGATAGTTTAAACATAATATCTTTCTCGAGGTTGCCACGTAGACCTTATTTCCAATTGGCGCTGTCATGTGACAAGCAGAAATCCTGGCTTACTATTGTAGTAGCAATGAGCATCTGGACTGGATGGATTATTGATTCCAGGCATAGAATTCGGGATTCCATTATACCTGTCGATAGTCATTACTGACTTTTGGTAGCTACTTTCATTTTGAACTTAGGACGCGGTCTATATTATATCTTAATTGATGAGCAGTATTGTCATTTATTATATAACTCTCCAGGTCATAAAGTTGAGACGTTTAGGGTTTAAACCTGGCCACAATCAGCTTCAAGATTTTCGCTGCCCTTTGGTTTGTGGCTTCGGTTTTTCCTGACATTTCACATGTAGTGCATGTGTGAGCTGGTCCCAGTAGTATTGAGGAGCCACACACCGCAGCCTTACAGGTTGTGTGAGGCAAGAGTGTGCAGCTGGAATCAGCAAATAGCATTCTTTTACTTGTAAGTCGAGGTCATTGTCATGTAGCTTTAGAGCGCGTTTGTGAAAATAGATTTTCAGTGCCGCAGGTGTCGAGAGGCAGGGCGGGAGATGGTGGTGGAGAACGGTAGGAAGAGTATTTGTGCGCAGTGAAGTATCTGGTTCTGGTTATGGTTCAGTACACAACTCTGTGGTACCCCCCGATCCACCGGGCACAGTCCAAGCAATGTCGCGCCCTTCGAGAACCCCCAGGGTTGAAAGTCGACAGCCTTCAACATCAAAGGTTCATAGCTCTTGTAAACTTATCATTCATGCAGGGAATTCTAGTCAGGGAAGTTCTCAGCCTGATCAGTCGGTGACACCGGAGGTGCATAAGGGGATCACATCCACTTGTCTCTCGTCATATGAAAATGCAGTGGAGGGGAAAATCTATTGCTCTAACCGACCCATTACTAATCTTCCCGTGGCGAGTGCAGTCTTACGAGAAGTCGTCCTGATGAAAGGACACTTACCGGGCCAGTGTTTTGTCCTTCCGACAGAGTCGATCAGTCCTCATGATAAGGAAACGTATCTTACCCTTGAGAAAGTTTATGAGACTGGTGCGAATCCTGAATGTAAGATATCAGTACCTGTAGTTCTACAAAGTTCACCGAACGAAAATCCTGAATCTGACACTAATAAATTTTCAGGTATGTATGGGGTATGTGGTAATGCTGTGCATGCTGTAGAAAGCGTGTATCGGCTTTTCGAGAAACCTGATTGTATGGGGAAGTATGTGAGTAGAGATAATCTTGATCGTCTACGCGAAATTGTCGTACAGTCGACACTACGTAGATATCCTTCAACAAACTGGGGCGAGAGGAAAAGGGGAGAGGAACATTACAGCAACGAATGTGGAGAGGGTGGTGGAGCAAGTGGAGCCAGCGATCAGATTCAGCAACGTATGCCGATATCAAGAATTCTCTTTTCAACAGAAGATGCGGTGGAGGGGAAGTTCTATGGGATAAAGTTATGCGTCATGCGCGAAAATAAAACCTATGTTGAAAAGCCTCGACCAGCCGTCCTGATTTAAAAACTGATCGGCGACCAGGTATTGGTCCTTCCGCTTGCATCTTTCACTAAACCCCAAAAGAAGGGGAAAATTGGAGTGGTATATCAGACATTAAAAGACGTTTACGGGAAGGCGGCGGATTATGCATCTCACTATTTCGTACCTGTAGTTTCTCAAAAGATAAAACTTAAACCACCTAAACTTGTTCATCCTGCTGTCTCCATTGAACCACGACTCGATCGCGAGATATCATATGTTTATGCTGTGGAGCATCAACTACAAGTGACAGCGGTTTTTCGGTTACGACATCCCACAGATGGAAAACTTCAGTGCCAATCAGAAGTAGGCAAAGAAGATCTTTTTAAGTTGGGCGATATTGTCAAAGAGTTAATACGTAAAGATTATGCTCCAAGTCAGTCAGGGGGTGATGATGTGCCACGAGCAGGTGAGCAGGGTAGTGGTAATAATGAAGGAAGAGAAAACGGGGGAGGGAGCGAGGGAGGGGGAGGAAACGGGGGCGGGAGTGGGAGCGGGGGGGAGGGGGAGGAAGCGAGGGTGGGAGTGGAAGCGGGGGAGGAGGTGGAGGAAGCCGGGGTGGGGGAGTGGGCGGAAGCGGTGGAAGCGGGGAAAAAAGAGGAAGTGACAATGGACAAAGAACAGGAGCAAGTGAGGACAAGAGGAGACGGGCAGGGGAACGGAAAGGTGGCAGCAACGAAGGGGTCAGCAGTGGATGTGTAGAGCGTGCCGAAGCAAGCGAAGCCGAAGGAATGCATGCTGGCACCGACACAGGAAGCAATGTGATGGTCAGCGGAGAAAGTGGAGGCACACGAGGTGGTGGAGCAGGTGACTCCATAGAAAGACCTGCAAGTACCCCACAGCAACATCATCTTGAAGTAAATGAATCAGATGATACATTTGAATCAGACAGCGATTCTGATCGGAAATATCCCAATCCACATTCTCTTGTAGAATGTGAACTCACTGAAGATCTTGATGATCTGGATTGGAGTTGGGATGGTATCAGTCCATGGTTACCAATGTGTACCGATGAGGTATGCTTGTGCTTATTTTTTATAAATTTTGTGGTACTGGTTGAGATATGCGATGGTTCGAGGGAATTCGTAAGACATCGATCAGTTTATATCACATCACTCCTACGGTAACTTGTGAAGCCCAAATGAGGTAGTACATGTTAATTAATGAGACAGACAGGAAATAGTACTTCCATTTTCAAATTGCATAATGTTTTTGCTTAAATTTGGAAGGTATTCACTGACACGAGTTGTGCGTACAGACGGTTGCATCGCTAACTACATCTCCGACGCGTGAACGACATATGTTAGTTCCTGTCCCCAACATCCAAGCCCATGATGTGATGGAGCACCCCCAGAAACACGACGTGGACAAAAACGAAGCTGGCTTGGAACTGGCAATGCACAGTCAAGAGCCGCAAACGCAGAAGCGGTTAGTGCTTAACCCTGTGTACTCACTCTACGTTATTTTCTACCAAACTGGAAGATTATTGGAGCACACAATATTTCAATTTTAGGATAACCTTTATTCTTGACTTCTGCATCCACTTTGAAGTTATTTTCAAATTTAATAGCTTGAGGACTTGAATCATAGCACTGTTGTGCCTTCTAACTGGAGAAGGTAAGATAGTTGTTGCAATTCATACAAGTATACTGTTGAGTGCATCCAAGCAATTCTATGGGCAAGTGTTAGTCTATTCAAGATCGGAGTTTGAAGTGGCGGGTAATGCAGTCATTTTGACATAACTACACGCAATACCATGAGGATTTGATTATCAACTACCGATGATTGCACTTGTTCTTTTTTGTCAGAAGCAGACTGGATGAAGGAGCAAGCAGAAGTTTCGTAGACATTAATAAGGATATTCATGAAACTCGTATTTTACCTCGCCCGCCCGAAAGAGTGCACTCAAAGGTACTTCGAAACATGCTTGAAGAGTAGCTAGAAGGCACAAGTACCGTATTTTGCATTCAGAATTCTATTTGACTGCCAATCGTTGGTGGTCATTGTCTGGTTACATTGAAAAGAAGATGCTTGCAGAGAATGTGGACAGTCGTGCGCTCATCTATGTATCAAAGTGATGCAGGGATTGTTAAGCATAATCAACGAAAAAGAAGGCAAGGAAGTGGAAGTTTCCTTAAAGAAAAGTGGCACAATTTCATGGGCCAAAACTAAGGTTGTAATCCATCTTTTATTGCCTTCTACCTCTGTACCCTATGCTTGTACAAGGCTTCTTACAGGAACCCTCCTTACTTCGATCTGTGTCTACTTCGTTTTGACATTGTTCCTGTTAATATGTGAAATAAATCATTTTATTTCAAAGTCGATTCTAGTGCACTTAACTTCATAATGACATTGTGTCTTTATTATATCGATTGGTTCGTATGGTATGTTAGACTTCTGTGCGGAGTCGTAGTTTCTTGTGCCCAGCACGCAAGTCGTCTTGTATTTGGTTCAATGGATTGCCATCCCACGTGATGTGACAGCCTCATGCAACATGTTAGCTAAATAAGTTCCTGAGAACGGTTCAAGTAACGTCCAACGCTTCCGGATCTTCGCTTTGTGCTTAAAATCACACAACACAACTCTCTGTGGTGTATGTTTTGTAGGGCTCTCTGGAGGAGTGCATTAAGTGGGAAAATGTGGAATGCATCAATGGAAATCCAAATCACACCTTCGTGAACGCACTAAAGCAGGTTACTACGCATCTTACCAGCCCATTTCTTGCCTTTCAACTCTGCTCCTCCGTTCTGGTAGATGGAAATTCAGATAATTAGTTGATCTTCGTGTCTCAGACACGTCTGCGTTGTTTTGAAGCAATTTCAATAGTGTTTTGTCACTTGGATGAGAGATCTCTCTGTGCTCTTTTCTGAAGAGAGTAGAACCTGAAATGCTGAAAGGGAGCTCCGTGTGTAGGAAAACTGGGATGATGATAGTTTGTATTTGGAAAGTTTGCAAAGTGACGATGATGATGCGGAGCTACTTCTCAAGATCTCCTTCCTGACAGCGGTCAAAGTCTACTTCTTGATTGTCATGAGTCCTCCAGAAAAAGGTAAACTTCCACGGTCCCTCGACGTATAGATACATCTGGGAGTTCCTAACCATTTGTGCTTATGTAAGCTTTTGAACGAGGAAGTCCTAGCACCTATGAAGTTTACCGGCTTGCATGGACGGTGTGCAATGAGAGCTAGGTTCCAACGAGATCCATCATGCCAACTGAAAACTTCTGATGCCATAAAACTGATACATGATTTTTGTGCGCAATATTTAATGTGCGCTACTATCCACGATTGCAATCTGCCCTTTACTTGAGCTGGATTCGGTTGTTTAAGACCATGTGTTCACAGTGACTTCGAATCGGGATTGTTGGTGGCATGTCAGAAAGAAAGGAGTGCAGTACTACCTTCTGGTCTTTTTTGAAAGTTGTAAGTTCTGAGGAATATGTGTTGTTTCAGGCCCAAAGACATTGAAGCTTTTCGTGAACAGACCTGACATGAAAATGAGGTGAGACAGGCTCTGAGTACTCACACTTGCTGGAAGTAACATTTGTTGTTCTGAAACATGGGATTGTCAGATAGCTGTTGATATTGAAATTCGTGGTGTTCTTCCTGCTTGTCTACGGAAGTTTGGGATGGACAGTTGGTGTGGTGGGTCACACATGGAATTCTTTGATGCAGTTCATTCGGAACTTAATCTACTTATTTGCAGAGCCTAGGAAGTTTGAGTTCATGGTTGCTTACCAGGCTAGCTTGTTGTTATGGAATCAGGTATAGGCCAATTGGCTAATTTGACAATCTTGAATTTGTCAAGTTGTGAAAGCTTGGAATAATTACCAAGTGAGATTGGCTTATTGGTCAATTTGGCAACTTTGGATTTATCATGGTATACAAAATTGAAACAATTACCTATTGAAATTAGCCAATTGATTAATTTGGCTACTTTAAATTTGTCAAGTTATATAAGCTTGCAATTATTATCAAGTGAGATTGGTCAATTGGCTAATTTGACAATCTTGAATTTGTCAAGATGTAAAAGCTTGGAACAATTACCAAGTGAAATTGGCCAATTGGTTAATCTAACAACCTTGGTTATGTCAAGATGTACAAGCTTGGAACAATTACCAATTGAGATTGGCCAATTGGTTGATTTGGCAACATTAAATTTATCAAGTTGTACAAGCTTGTAATTATTATCAAGTGAGATTGGCCAATTGGTTAATTTGACAACCTTGGATTTATTAAGTTGTACCAACTTATATTTAGTACCAAGTGAGATTGGTCAATTGGTTAATTTGACAATCTTGGATTTATCATGGTGTACAAGATTAAATCAATTACCAATTAAGTTTAATCAATTGGTTAATTTGACAATCTTGGATTTATCATGGTGTACAAGATTAAATCAATTACCAATTAAGTTTAATCAACTGATTTATTTAACAACCCTTAGTTTATCAAGATGTGAAAGTTTGTAACAATTACCAAGTGAGATTGGCCAATTGGATAATTTGAAAAACTTGAATTTGTCAAGATGTACGAGATTGAAACAATTATCTATTGAAATTGGCCAATTGATCAATTTGACAACCTTAAATTTGTCAAGTTGTACAAAATTGAATCAATTACCTATTGAGATTGGCCAATTGGTTAATTTGACAATCTTGAATTTATTAAGATGTGAAAGCTTACAACAATTACCAAGTAAAATTGGCCAATTGGTTAATTTGACAATCTTGAATTTGTCTAGATGTGAAAGCTTGCAACTATTATCAAGTGAGATTGGTCAATTGATTAATTTGACAATCTTGAATTTGTCAAGTTGTAAAAGATTAGAACAATTATCAAGTGAGATTGGCCAATTGGTTAATTTGACAACCTTGAATTTGTCAAGGTGTACAAGACTGAAACAATTACCTAATAAGATTGGTCAATTAGTTAATTTGAAAACTTTAGATTTATCAAATTTAATTCATTTGCAACAATCATTAAGTGAGATTGATCAATTGGTTAATTTAACAACCTTGAAATTATCATGATATGAAAGTATGGAACAATTATCAAATGAGTTTAGCCAATTGATTAATTTGACAATCTTAGATTTGTCATGGTATAGAAGATTGCAATAATTACCAATTCAGATTTACCAATTGGTTAAATTGACAACCTTGGCTATGTCAAGATGTGAAAGCTTGGAACAATTACCAAGTGAGATTGGCCAATTGGTTAATTTAACAATCTTAGATTTGTCATGGTATACAAGATTGAATCAATTATCAATTGAGATTAATCAATTGATTAAATTGACATCCTTAAATTTGTTAACTTCTTTAAGCTTGTGGCAATTATTAAATGAGATTAGCCAATTGGTTAATTTGAAAACCTTAGATTTGACATGGTGTACAAGCTTACAATAATTACTAAGTGAGATTGGCCAATCAATTAATTTAACAATCTTGAATTTGTCAAGATTTGAAAGCTTGCAATAATTACCAAGTAAGATTAGCCAATTAGTTAATTTGAAAACCTTGAATTTGTGAAGTTGTAAAAGCTTGGATCAATTATCAAATGAGATTGCCCAATTGATTAATTTGAGAATCTTGAATTTATCAAGTTGTAAAATTTTGGAATATCTATCAAGTGAGATTAGCCAATTGATTAATTTGACAATCTTATAATTGTGGGGATTAAAATACTTACAATCATTATCAAATGAGTTAACCAATTAATGAATTCAAATATTCTAAAATTGTAAGCATGCAATTACTAGTTGAATGGTTTAAAGATCTTTAGTTTATAAGTTTGTAGAATGATATTAGCTGCAAAGTTGTTGTAGAATCGACACTATATAGATACCCTTCAACGAATGGGGGCAAGATGAAAAACTGAGAGGAACAAGACAGTAACGAATGGGGGAACAGAGGATGTGGAGTAAGTAGAGCAAAAATTCAGTTTCTGCAACACAACCAGGTAGACCAATTTCTCCCTTCAACAAGTAATGCAGTAGAGGGGAAGATTAATGGAGTAGACTAAAGCATGAGGCTCAAGAAGACAAAAAAATACAGTAATAAGAGCCGACTAGCCGTCCGAATTACAAAACTCTTTGGCCACTAGGTTTTGTTCCTTTCGATTGCATCTTTCACTGAAAAGAACCAGGGTGGGAAAAGGATTTATCAACCAAGAGAAGATCTTTTAAGAAGGAGGCGGATGATGTCAAGCAGTATTTCGCAACTACAGTTTCTCAAAACACAAACCGTGAACCAACAAAATTGTTCATGATCCTGTCTCCGTTGAACCACGACTCAATTGCGATATATCATATGTTTACGTCGTGGAGCATCAAGTACAAGTGATAACTGTTACAAAGTCAAAAACTGGTGGATCTGATTCAAACCGTGAGTGTGTTTCAAAAGTGGATTACAAAGGCCATAGTGAACTGTGCGATATTTTCAAAGAGTTGGTAAAGAAATATATGCTGTAAGGCAGTCAGAGGGTGATTATGTTCCAGGAGCAGGTAAGCAGGGAAGTGGTGATAATGGAGAAAGAGAAAATGGGAGTGGAAGCAAGGGAAAGAGAGAAAGTGACAATGGAAAAAGAACAGGAACGAGCGAGGATAAGAGGAGACGGGTAGGGGAACGGAAAGGTGGCAGCAACGAAGGGGTCAGCAGTGGATGTGTAGAGCGTGCCGAAGCAAGCGAAGCCGAAGGAAGGCATGCTGGCACCCACACTGGAAGCAATGTGATGGTCAGCAGAGAAAGTGGAGGCACACGAGGAGGTGGAGCAGGTGACTCCATAGAAAGACCTGCAAGTACCCCACAGCAACATCATCTGGAAGGAAATGAATCAGATGATACATTTGAATCAGACTGCGATTCTGTTCGGGAATATCCCAGTCCACATTCTCTTGTAGAATGTGAACTCACTGAAGATCTTGATGATCTGGATTGGAGTTGGGATGGTATCAGTCCATGGTTACCAATGTGTACCGAAGAGGTATGCTTGTGCTTATTTTTCATAAATTTTGTGGTACTGGTTGAGATATGTGATGGTACGAGGGAATTCGTAAGACCTCGATCAGTTTATATCACATCACTCCTAAGGTAACTTGCGAAGCCCAAATGAAGTGGTATATGTTAATTAATGAGACAAACAGGAAATAGTACTCCCATTTTCAAATTGCATAATGTTTTTGCTTATCGCCAATAGATGCAGATGCAGCAGCAGTTAGTGCTTAACCCTGTGTACTTACTCTACGTTATTTTCTACCAAATCGGAAGATTATTAGAGCATACAATATTACAATTTTAGGATAACCTTAATCCTTAATTTCTGCATCCGCTTTAATCTTATTTTCAAATTTAATAGCTTGAGGACTTGAATCATAGCACTGTTGTGTCTTCTAACTGGAGAAGGTAAGATAGTTGTTGCAATTCATACAAGCACATTTATTTTATATATATGTTTTTTACTTACTTATTTTAATAAGTTTTTTGTTCAATATCATACCTTCAATATACATAAAATTACTAATAATTCTCTAAAGGTTTTAATAGTTCTTTTAAATTTTAATGATTCAATATATGATTTTTTTTTTGAATAGTAACTATTTTTTGAAATAACTACTCATATGAACTATTAAAAATAAATTTTGTAATGTTAAAAGTCATTTTAGTTTTTGTGAACATTAACTATTTCTATTATTTTTACTACCTTTGAAAGATGTATCTTCCAAATGCTGTTTTTTCTATTGTTGGATGGTATTTCTACTATTAGATAAGCTTTGTATCATCAATATTTCTTTCTTCTACTAGTAGACCTTCATATTATTGCTTTGACATAGATTAACCATACAAATACCAAATCAATATTGGCAAATTCTTTATCATGAAACTAATTTAATTTTGCATACTGTATTAGCCAATTTTTTTAAATCAGTACTCCAGAATGTGATGATATTCATGTGTAACTTTTTTGTACGACTGTAGCACCAAACCAATTCGCCTTTTGAAACCTAGTTGCTTTGAATCATTATTAGAAAGAACTTTTGTTTTAATATTTGGTTGAATTTGTACCAAATATTCACTTTGAACATAAAACTAGATCTGTGTATTTATATAAATAAAAAATTATAGTCCTAACTGGTCAATTTAAATATAATAGCACAGTTTTAGGATTTAAAAAAAATCCATTTGCATTTTGATATTTAATATCTAATGTGTTTTATAAATTTCAAAATAATTTAAGTGCTTATTATTTAAAATAATATTTTTACTTGTTCTAAGAATATAGAAGAATATAAATAATATATTTTTCTTATATTAAAAAAATAAAGAATCTAATACTATATATCAAGATAAAAAAATATATATATAAATTCTACACAACTCAAGATAGAATTTTTAAATGTATTATTTTGATGAATAATTTGCAAGTAGATTTTAGAAGCTACAAAATATTATAGATTGAAAAATACCAAATATTATTTATAATGTGTAATGTTTTTTAGAATTATTTGTAATCTATAGTCAAATATTTATCAAGTATCTATATGAAGTTTTTATTCTACTTATAAGATTAATTTGCAGAAAGAAATTAGAGAAGAATAAAGATTGAAGAGCAACAATTTGAGGTTTATATCTTATATCTAAATTCTTTATATCAAATTCCTTATCTTTTCTATCTTATATCAAAAGAAAAAGATGCCACATTTAATCAACCTCTATCCACTTTTTGTGATATTAAAAAATTAAGATGTAAAACCTATAATTTCAGTTGACTTTTAGTCATTTAATAAATTTTGTTCAAATATATTAATAGACTCTTTTATTTTAGATATGAAAAATAAATTTTATTATAATATTCATAAATTTTATTTTTAAATATAATTTTTTATTGTAAAATATATACATTTAAATACTAATCTTAATTTTTTATATATATATATATATATATATACATAGAGAGAGAGAGAGAGAGAGAGAGAGAGAGAGCAAAATATGACTTTTAAACAACATAAAAAAAATTGGTAAAATAAATCTTTAGAGCTCATTTGAAAACAATTGATGGCTTTAAATATGGAAAGTTTTCAAACATTTATTTGTTCTTGTAACACTTATTCTAAAACAAAGACTTTATGTCATTAATCATGTAGACTTTTTTAACTTCTATCTATTCCAAAACAATTTTAGTCATCTGCTTGAATGAACTTTATTACAATTTTTTTAATATTTGATTTTTATAACTTTCTTTTTGTAATAAATAATTTTTTGAATAAAAGATCACATTTGGTACTTTATTTTTTAAAAAAATATTAGAAAAAAATTAAATAATTATTTTTATTATATTTATTAATATTATAGAATTTCTAATTTGTATCAAGGTCTTTCAAGATGTTTTTAGTACATTTAATGTTGATTTTAAATTAGCTTCTATTTTTAATCATCAATTTGATAGACAAATAAAAAAATATAAATCAATTTTATAAATTATATTTATAAAGTATGATCAATTGCTACTAAGATAATTTTAAAAAGTCTTGCAAATAAATAAAAAAAATATATTTACACTCAATAAATACTATTCTTTTAACTATAATTATTACTTATAATTTAATAATATTAACTATTTAAAATTTAAAATTTTAATTAATAAATATTTATTAAAAATATAATATTAAAATTTTTATAAAAATATAAGAAATAATTAAAAAGAAGTTAAAATAAATAAATAAAATAAAATAAAAATAACAACAAAAATTACAACAACTAATGCAAATAATTCTAAAAAAAGTAATCTTTATTTATAATTGGTTATAATTCCTACTAATGCATCTTAATTTGTAGATTTATTAATCTTTTAATATTGTTTAAAAATATATATATTTAAAAAATATTATGTTATAGAATTTATTTGATTCTATAAATATTGATTAAAATTTAAAAGATCTTATAAGTTACAAGGTTGGTTTTGAGTAAAAATTTATAATAATAGATTCTTAATAAAATTTTTTATAGATTTTAGTAGTTTTTAGAATATTATATTTTAAGATTTCAGTAAGAATAATTTTACTACTTTTGGAAGCTATTATGAAGAAATGGAGCAAGATTTGAAGGCCTCATGCAGCTACTTAGCTAATACGATGTTTTTTTTTAAATATGTTATAATTAAAATTTTCTAAAAAAATAATTTAACTAATAGAATTAGAGTGACGATTAGTTATAATAATAATTGTAAGAAAGAGGGTGTACATATTCCATAAAAGTTGTAGCATATTAGAGGTAGTTAAGAGGATAAAATTAAGGCCTTGTGGACCCTCTAAGACATCCTATATACTACTTGTGAACCTAGGTGAGGCTTGAAACTTTGACCACATAATTAAGGTATCTTTGAGACAAAATCCAAATGACTAAATTTTTTTCTTTTCTGTTTTAAATCTTCAAATTTTAATAATTAATTAATGATATTTTTTAATTTATTAAAAAGATAAAAGAATTATCTGTATGATTTTTTAATTATTAAAATATACCAAGTAAAAATTTAGTGAACAAAATATAACTAGTTTTAGAATGTATGTTTGTTTGATTGTCTTTTTCTCATTTGTCTTTTCTCTCTTCTTTTTTCTTTCTTGTTATTTTTTTTTTTATTATTTACAGCACTAAATAAAATATAATTTTATTTAAATCTAACTTTTAATTTGAAGTAAGAAGTGACTTTTACACTCAGATATTCATCCTTAGATATCTACCTTAGATATTCATTACAAGACTAATTTGGAATTTATAGTTGATCTTTGTTTGATTAAATTATTTTTTTTATTTAAATTAATTGAGTTTATTCTTGTATTTTATATTTGGCTTCAACAAGACCAGTTCAAATATATTTGTGTTTTTTTAGTTAATTTATTAGAGATAATCATAAGTTAACACTTATCACCATTAATTATATATTAGTTAGATTTATTAGCTACTAATTAGTAGCCTTAAGAGGATGTACATCTATATGAAATTATTAAGTTATATAGATATATTTTATTATCTAAGTATTAATTAGGATTTAGAAAGTTTTATATGAAATTATTAAGTTATATAGATATATTTTATTATCTAAGTATTAATTAGGATTTAGAAAGTTTTATAAGTCATAAGAGTATTGTTGAATAAAATAGCATAAAAATAGAATCTTTATAAGTCTTCGAGGCCATTATCCTAATTGGTAAGTATTCTTTTTATTTGTGATAATTGATATTTAATTCTTGAAATCAATGTCTAAAAAGGTATTTTGTTTATAAGTCTTACTTTTTATAAAGCTTTAAATAATAGCTAAAAGATAGAAAAAAAATTAAAAAATATTATATCTTTTTAATAATTTATATAGAAAGTAGAATTTTTAGTTTATTTAAATTTATTATTTTTATAAATAAATACTAAAATATATTAAAATATCTCTAAATATAATATTAATATTTCAAAAATATTTAAATATTTTTTAGAATTTACTTAGAATTTATCAAAATTATATGTTAATTTTTAGAATACATCTTAAAGATTTTAGTAAAAATATTTAAATTATTTTTAGAGGATATTATTAAGAATTGGAGTTAGATTTGAAAGCTTCAAACATCTATTATGCTAGTTAGGTGTTCTTTTAAAAAATAGAAAAGTCAAAATTGCAAAAACAATAATTCTACTTATAAAAACTAAAGTAATTAGTAGATATAATAGTTGTAGAAAATGAAGTCTATATGTCATATATAGGTTATAGCACTTTAGAAGTAGTTAAAAGAATAAGACTTAAGCCTTATGGTCCCTTTAAGATATCCTATACACAACTTGTGAGCTTTGGTGATACTCAAATCCTTGACTATTTTACCAAATTATTCTTGAAGCAAAATCCAATTGCTTAATTTTTCTATTATTTACATTCTATCTTCAAATTGTTATAACTTATTCATAGTAACTTATATTTAATTATGTTTTTACATCTTTAGAAAGATAAATAAATTACTTATTAAAAAATATATTATTTTTAATTTTATTCTTTACTATTTACTAAGTAAAAATCCAATAAATAAACCACAACTAGTTTTGGAATGTATATTTCTTTGATTGTCTTTCTTGTATTTATTTTTCCTTCTTCTATCTTCTTTCTTTCTTATTTTTTTTTTCTTACTTTACACCACTAATTCTAATAAAAACTTAATTAAAATTATCTTAAAATTTGAATTAAGAGTGAATTTTACCTTCAAAATATTCATTTATTTTTTAAAAAAATTTGGATGTATGAAAATTTAGGAGGTCAAAAATTTTGGTTCCAAATTTTATTGGAGATAGCTTTAATAAAAACAAATATATATATATATATATATATATATATATATAAACACAAATTTAATCTCAAAAGGTGATACTCATACTTCTAAATCTCAAAAAGTGAAGGTAAAGAGTGGATTAGAGATTGTCATCCTACAAACAAAAAAAAAAATCTAATTAATTAATTAATCAAATTAAATATAGAAAACAAAAGCAAAGGCATGACACCCCACACTTGTATTAGAGATGTTTCTTCTCACAATCATCATTGCAAAGCCTCAAGGCTCTGCCCTAATATTCCATCTTAAAATATTTGTATGAAGAATTAAACAATAAGTTTTCTGATAATATAATATGTTTCAAATTTCGCACATTGTTTCTGTCCATGGGCACCGCGCTCTTTCAACGAAAGCGCTCCCCGCACCCTCTATCCTGCCCGGTTCGCCTTCTGCCCGGATGGCCCCATGGATGGGTGCCCGTGCGGGACGTTCATCCACAGGACATTCCTGGTTCGGGGAAGGAGGGTTCTTTCCAATCCAGCGTAAGGACGAGGTTCGGATAACCCAGAGGGCTCTACTGGATGAATGTTCTATGTCGAGGATGAATGCCCATCCGCTGACGTAGCCATGGTAGGAGCTTGGGGGTGTCTCAAAACACAAAGAACCAAATCTGCAGGAAAAAAATCTCCAGTAAGACTTGGTCAATTATAAAGGCTGCGGCTGGCGTTGCCGTAAGGGTTGATTCTACTCCCGTGAAGCTGTGAAATTTATTTTTAGGATATGTCAATGAGTCACGGTACCGTAAAACCACAGTAGCATAATTACTCCAGGGAGGAAGGTGACAAACTTTGCGGGGGTAGATTACATTAACTTTAAAGTTTGCGTTATTTTATTGAGCATCTCACGATGTGTGTTGCAGAAACTGAAATGAGCGACGTTGTTCTAGAGGTGTCGTAGGGGACGGGAACGCCATGCTGGAACCTAGCGCTAAAGGATGCCACAACTGACACCGCGAGGCGCGCCTTCGTCACTGTCTTTGATTGTGGATACGAGAGTGTGAGATAGACGGCACGAGGTCGTCGAGTTTGAGGGAAGGAGGGGCAGAAGTGAAGGATGGCGAATATGGCGATGGTGGACGAGCCGCTGTATCCTATAGCCATTCTCATCGACGAGCTCAAGAATGATGATATTCAGCTACGCCTGAACTCGATCCGGCGCTTGTCCACCATTGCTCGAGCGCTTGGGGAGGATCGGACGCGCAAGGAGCTCATTCCGTTTTTGAGCGAGAATAATGACGACGACGATGAAGTGCTGCTGGCAATGGCCGACGAGCTGGGAGGGTTCATCCCATATGTTGGCGGGGTGGACTACGCACATGTGCTGTTGTCGCCGTTGGAGTCGCTGTGCACGGTGGAGGAAACCGTGGTGCGGGACAAGTCTGTGGAGTCGCTTTGCAAGATTGGCTCGCAGATGAAGGAGCGAGATGTCGTGGAGTGGTTCATTCCGCTTGTTAAGGTTAGCAGGGGTTTTTACCATTTTTCTGTTGTGACGTGTTGTGTTGCGGTGTTTTGCGTTTTTTTGCAGCATTTTGCTAGGGTTCTTAGGGGAGAGATGTGCAGGGAACTGTCATTGGGGCGTTTGGAGAGGAAATGTCGTCTAGCGAGAGTTTGAAGCTTTCGGTTTCGGACCTATCTTCTAGGGTTTCGATGTATCGAGGTTGGATTTTGCAAGCGTTTCGTGTGAGGAAGTAGAAATTTTTTCGTCTGGCCAGGCAATGTAGCTGGTGGAATGTAGCGCGGAGGGAAATATCTTAAGTTTAGGTCTTGTTGCCGTAACTAGGCAATGTACGGCACTATTTCAGCATTTTCAACCTGTAGGTTCCCTGTGTTGACTTTCTCTGTCGATGATAACAGAGGCTCGGTGCTGGGGAATGGTTCACCGCACGAGTGTCAGCCTGCGGGCTTTTCCACGTCGCTTACCCTAGTTCTCCAGATCTTCTTCGGGCTGAGTTGCGTTCGGTCTACAATCAGCTATGTCACGATGAGATGCCTATGGTGCGACGATCAGCTGCACTAAATTTGGGAAAATTTGCGGCTACCGTCGAAGCCATGTACCTGAAGACTGATATTATGACCTTCTTCAGGGAGCTCACTCAAGATGGTACATCTGCATTCTTGAGAGCGTTGTATGCATTTTGTAAAATTTTAACAGCTCCTTGGGTACTGAAAAGTGAGAAATGGTGTGTGGTCATGGCAGAGGATTGGCATTTACCCACTCTCTGCTGACCCCTGATTTCTTCTGTCAAGAATATCGTGAATTTTCTCGGCTCACCGCTAGACTCATTTA
Source organism: Physcomitrium patens (assembly GCF_059467195.1). NCBI lineage: Eukaryota > Viridiplantae > Streptophyta > Bryopsida > Funariales > Funariaceae > Physcomitrium > Physcomitrium patens. The sequence goes on along the minus strand of NC_143425.1, from coordinate 15,788,500 downwards.
AAATTTTCAAAGCATCTTTCTGGATCAAAAATCGATTTCTGTTGTTATCTCCCTTCTCCTTGTAACTGAATGTGCCAACTCTCAAGAGCGTAACGGTTAGGGAAAATTTCCACTCGGTGTACATTGGCCTGCAACTGAAAGAGCGGAAATTTGGTTGCAGATCAAGACTCGGTGAGGCTTCTAGCAGTGGAGAGTTGTGCTACTTTGGGCAAACTTCTGGAGCCGGCTGACTGCGAGGCAAATATTCTCCCCGTTATAGTCAGTTTCTCACAGGTAGGGACATCACATTTCAATCATGTACATCTTTCGGGATGTTCCTTCATTTCTCTCACCACTTCGCGGCTTATCTGTTCTATATGGGCAGCCACAGTGATTGACAAATCTCATTTTAAAGAATGCTATCCACTGAGTCAGTATGTTCCATCCGCAGTAGTCTTTTCTTAAAGGGCTTTAAGTGTGTCGCTTGTGTACTTTTTCCTGGAAATGTAGTTTGCTTGCTGACTGCCTTTGAGACAGGTCGTTAACATAAAAGGGTTACTCTAAAGAAAAAACGCCTCATCTTGCTGCTTGGATTCGAGCTAAGCAGACTCATTGGTTATAATTGATAGTTGTCTCTGAGACTACATTTTAAATATATTAACCTTGTACTTTTTCTGTTAAATCTTCTTTCAGAGCTAACCCCAGGGATGTTCTTTGAGTATAGTTATATACATACAATAATTAAATCATGAGTTTCCCTGTGGGATTCCAGGACAAATCATGGAGGGTACGATACATGGTGGCCAACCAGTTATATGAGCTTTGTGAGGCGGTAGGACCAGAACCAACCAGGTGCTTGTTTAAAAATCGACTACTGCAAATGTGTCATTTAGACTGAACTTTGATCTATTTATGACTGTTTCGTTTTGGTATTTTTACATGATTTTGGCTCTGATGGGGGATGATTGCGTCTACTTTGGCTTATGGTTCTTGATTAACGCTTATTGCATGATCCAACCGGGCTTTGTTGGGATGGGACATCTTATATTTGAATCTAGTAAGAAGACATGTGACAGGGCATGCAGATATTTTTTCGACCTTTCGTTAATGCAGCATGTCTGTCTCAAGGAGATTCAAAACACAACTTACGTAAACATCATTGGTCATAAGTTTCTTGAATGTAGGCACTGATTTGGTTATGTTTTTCATCTGGCTCTAGGACGGAATTGGTGCCAGCATATGTACGTCTATTGCGGGATAATGAAGCAGAGGTCCGTATCGCTGCTGCAGGCAAAGTCACTAAGTTTTGCGGGATTGTCAACCCTCAAGTTGGTCAACAACATATTCTTCCATGTGTGAAGGTTGGTCCTCTGCGTAACTGAAGAAGCTTGTTACTTTTATTTCAGTACATGCCTATATGTTGCCAATTCAGTTTCACAATATTTCACTCTTCCCCCACCTATTCAATGTGGAATGTTGTTGTAGGAGTTGTCAACTGATTCATCCCAACATGTACGAGCTGCTCTTGCATCGGTTATCATGGGCATGGCGCCATTGCTAGGCAAGGTTAGATTCATTTTTGCTTATCGATCCATCTGTTTGCATGGTAAAAAAAATTGTTTGAAAGTTCTTCGGTGATTATTGGTTTACTGTAATGTATTGTACGTGTTTTATAATTTTTAAAATTTTCCATGACCAACTGAGTATATATGCTATCCAATGAGAGACAACGTGTAATTCCGTGTTGCTTTGGTTTTATCTATGCAGGAAGCTACTATTGAGCAACTTTTACCCATATTCCTATCACTGTTGAAGGATGAATTTCCAGACGTGCGGCTAAATATCATCAGCAAGCTAGATCAAGTCAACCAAGTAATGATCAATTCTATTAGTGAAGGACATTTCATTACATGTCCCTATCTTGTTGCTCTGATAAATCTTTGATTTAGTTATGTATTGTGGCCTTTCTTTAATGGACATGACATTAGTTGGGTTCACATCAAGACACTGGATGTGTTCCACAAAGAAAAGAACCAATGGATCTGAATTTGGACTTTTTGATCACAGGTAATAGGCATCGACTTGCTGTCTCAGTCACTTTTGCCAGCCATTGTGGAGTTAGCAGAGGATCGGCATTGGCGTGTCCGTCTTGCCATAATTGAGTACATTCCTTTATTGGCCAGCCAATTAGGTGTCGACTTTTTTGACGACAAACTAGGTGCTCTATGCATGCAGTGGCTTGAAGATCAGGTTCTTATATTCCCATCAAGCAATATGTGGATGATTTCTAATCACAAGTTGCTGACTTATATCGCCAAAGTTGTCCTCGAGCTTACACACCTGTACCTTAAGGTTTATTCATATATTTCTTTTAATCGTTTTTTTTTTTTTTTTTGAACAGGTGTACTCTATCCGAGAGGCTGCTGCGAACAACCTTAAGCGTCTTGCCGAAGAGTTCGGTTCCGAGTGGGCATTGCAACACATCATTCCACAGGTACTTGCCCGACAAGTTTGTGATGAGGTCTAACTCGGTAATGAGTATGGAAGTTATGAGCTTCTCTCACAGTCGATACATTACAGCCTTTGTTCGTTAAACACACGAGCTATGGTTGAGAGACCTGTGTATTTGTGATAATTTTTATACTACTGATAGGCTGAGATTTTTTTCTGACCATGTTGTGAGGACTTGCAGGTGATGGAAAAGATCAACAATCCTCATTACTTGTATCGCATGACGGTGCTTGTGGCCATTTCCCTTCTTGCTCCTGTTGTTGGTGCCGAAGCCACCTGCCAGACAATGTTGCCTGTGGTCATCAATGCAGCCAAAGACAGGTGTTGTAGTATTCCGCACCCATGTAATTAAGCTTGATGATTGATTTGCTGCAAAACCTAGTATTAGGTAGAATTTGAATCTTGTGTATTGAGTTTACTCTTTGTAATTGCTTTGACAGGGTTCCTAATATCAAGTTTAACGTCGCTAAGATGCTGCAATCTATGATTCCTATTGTCGATTCCACTGTAAGCACACCATCTCGTATGCGCTTCCCTCAATCGTTTATTTAATGAATTTGAGTGTTGCAAAGTGGCACCTGCCGTATTGTGCAGCTTCATACTTATTAGCGTCTATTCAAAGAAGAGTTTGTGTAGTAGATTGACTTGAAACTGTCTGTTGTGCTCGTTGATTGAATGGCTTGCGTTGAAGTTGTGGTCATTTTTACCTCTTCAGCTTTTACAGACACTAATTTCTTAGCTTTACTGTTCACTTGTGCTCAGTAGTATCCTAGTGTTAGTATTTTTGCGATGCATACGTAACATGTGTGACGTTAAGGCTGTATTTATTTCGCCTTTCTGACATGACATCCTTGCAGGTTGTGGAGCAAACAATTCGGCCGTGCTTGTTGGAACTTCAGGAAGATCCTGATGTGGATGTCCGGTTTTTCGCTGGTCAGGCTCTGCAAGCCTGTGTCCAAGTTATGTGTGTTTAATTCGAGTAATGCACCGTTGTCTACATTCGTTCAATGACTGCATTGTCGTCGTCTCAACAAACTCCGCAATTTGTCAAGGAGATGTTCTTGTTAGTTCCTTAGGTTTTCCTGCACTGGTGTTAAAGACGGATGTACCAGATGTGTAGTACAAATTTGACTTCTCAAGGGAACCACACCAGTTGATGAACGAAATTATTGTAAAACTAGGCAACCAGCAGGGACCCCCTCTGGCCTTCACCTACGAAGGTACACAAGTAAATGTGCTTCTAGCAAATCTGATCCACATCTGTAGTTACTATTGTGTGTATATCTTCTACAGGATGAAGTTAGCGGAATGAAGCCTGACAACGTGGATTGGTTGAGGATTACTGTGTGACCGATTTCGTAATAGTTTTATCTTAGGTGACTTAGTCAATCCATAATTGGGTCTTTTGATCAGCGTATTCCTGAGGAACTCGTATGTAACATTCTTTTTAGTGTGGTTATTATATTCTGTGTTCTGCATAGTCATTTGGAATTTTTATTACTTGCAGGTTATGCCTGAATTGGAAATAACTACCTATCGTCCCATTGGTCACCACCAATCTGCAATGAACATGGCTTCTCTCATCACTGCGGATTTGTGCTGGCATTTGATGTGTCTTTTGACCTGGGCCCAAAGTAGTTTATATTTCGCGCGCACTCAACGTAAATTCTATGAAATGAATTCTGAAATGACTTTGTAGATTGTCACCTGATTGTAGTTTCATGTACATTCCATCTCAATTTGATCCGTACTACCAGTGTGAATGTGAAAAATTTACATATTTTGCTTCGCAGAGAATCCAAACAAGGTAAACTTGTCATTACTTGGGTATAGATACCTGTTTTTATCTACTGAAATATAAGAAGGAATTTGCTTGATCATAATTTTACAGTATAATATGTTTCTGCCATAAGCACTTTTGAACTTGGTCCATGCTGACTTGCACACAAACATTAAACTCGAAACGAAGGTGTGAGAAGTGAGGTTTGAGCCCAAGACACTTTCCAAGTCAAGAGCTCAAGTCTCGATCATGCTTACTGGATCGAGTACAAAATGGATATTCGTCCAAAACTCTTAATCGCAGTAATGAGATCATTAGAAGCACAACCACAAATCGTAGCCTAAAAGATCGTAAAAAATATTTAGAGCATTTTGGAGAAAAAATGCATACCGTTCTGAACTAGAACCTTGCAAATACAAAACACCACTGTATAAAATTCAGATTGTGCTCTAAAATAGAGTTTTAAGAACTATGTCCATATCAATCATGTGTCATGCTTGCAATTTGGAGAGAAACAGTGGGATTAACTCTTATGAAAATGTAACGATGAATTCACAGAGGATGAAAAACCTACAGCAGAGCAATGTCCCACTCGAGAGCCGAGCACCGGTGTTACACTACCTAAACTGTGATAGCAGAAACACTAGCCGATGCCGCATCTGCAATTCTCTCGTGCTCCTTATTCAAAATCTGCAAGCGACAACATTTTCATCACATTCCTAACATGATCTAAACTTTACCAGACACTCGAGCAAATTTCGAATATACTAAAGATATTCCCACTTGCTCTAGCCGAGTGATAGCTGATGATATACGCTAAAAGAGAATTAGCGTATATCATCAGCTACATCATTAAAAACTTAGAAATGGGCAGCCTCAACAAAAATCTTATACCTTGTTATTTATGAGGTTGTGTAAAGCAATAACACTCCGAATAAGGGAAGACAGGTAAATCACCAACATCATGTCGTTTGTTTTCACTGCATAACCAACACAAGTATTTAACATGAGCACCCTGACTTCTGAGACATGAAAACCAAATCTACACAGTCAAACCAAAACAAAACCAACTAATATTCTTTCATTTCAAAAATACCAGAAAAGCGAATTTAGTAGTAGTGTTTGACCACTAAGTATCCAGATTTTGTGAATGCCCACGCTTGAAGAACTTGACACAAATAACTCCCAAGAAATGATTTTTAACGACAAATGTTCAAAGTATCCGGAGTACTCGCCTTGAAGCTAGTCCATACTAAACATAATGATGACCCATTTCCAGACAGAGCTGCACTTCAGTATGCGACTTAATGCTAAACATGTTCACGTGATTCACTGGTGTATGAACTAAATAAAAATCAACATTACATCGAAAATGAACAAGCAGTATGGAGAAACGTAACAAACCCATACAACATTAACTCACCAGCAAAGGATTTAACAAGCTCATGGACATTGAGGTTGGGTAGCAGGTTGAATACATCCTGTTCGGAAATAAGAGACGAATCATCAGAACATCATTCCCGCATAATATATTTCGCAGTCAAAGCATGCTTCACAATCAAGATGCAACTGACTTGATTATATGAATGAAATTTATAGATGTAAGATAAGAACTTACTTGTAGATGGTACAAAATTTCATGATTCAAAGGCAATTTACCCTCCACAACAAGCTCCAGATAAGCATGGATCTCTTTCAGTCGTGCTTCCAACCCCTTTAATGCTACAAGCTTTCCCCCCACCTGTACAACATTCAACAATATGGTCAATAACAAGCAGACTGTTTAAGTTAGCAAGATGGTCAGTCAATTGATAATAAAATAATAAAATACTGCTACTACACCAATTACAAAAGGACAAGTTTATAGACTAATTCCGTACCTCGGTAGCAAGAGTGCTGATGGTCGCATCCTTCACATCCCTTAACAAATGTTCCACACCTGCACACGAAAATATCAAATTTGTTAATCTGATAAAGGTTATAAGCGTAGATTACTTGACGACATGTGCAAGCTTCCCTCAAAACGCAGGTTACAGAAGAAAGAGAAACTGAAACCATCTGCACTTGAACTGTATAAGAAAAATCTGCTGCCATCCTCAACTGGTCATTACATATAAAAAAAACATTACAACTCTTCTATTGACGCTGACATAAAGACAGTTATTTCAAATTAACAACATTCAGGTCTGAATGTGGAAGATCACAGAAAACGTTTGATGGTAGTGAATACACACCAATTTCCTCGGCCTCGTAGGCTCCAATCTCAGAGGCAACATGCACAAACGCCTTTTGGCTTTTTTTTGTAGCATCCTGTAGACAGATCATAGATCAATCCAATCGAGCTTCCAAATCGCGATGATGCCCACTGAAGATATGTTTTAAAAATGTTGGATTGCATCTAATTTGACGCATGATTAAGAAAGCTCTGTGGTACTCAAGTGCCCTAATCCCCGTAGAACCAGGGCAGAAGCTGAGACGACCTAATAATTCATGTGATCAAAAATAAATATCAAATTTTGCTTGCACACTTTGGAACTATTTGAAATCATGTATAATTACCACTTTGACTCCCTCCACCGCATAGTACGCCTTTGTGGGAATGCCAAGCTCCCTAGGCTGTACATCAATAATCACCAGGACTGGATTTGGACAATAACTGCATCAAAGGAATATGAAAAACTTCGGTTAAGAGTAAGACTCTTGAAGGGGTAGCAAATATTGCCAAGTATAAGTTCTATTCATTCTAAGAACTACTATACATGAAGTAGTTACGGCCACGTCGTACATCTACATAGTACGACATGCAGAGTTCAGAATAAAATTGGACTTACTCCCGAAATAGCTCATTAATGTCAAGATCATTTTCTCGAAGCTTAGGCCCAGTGCTGTACCACCCCACCACATGCTCTTTTGCTGAGCAAACACGTCTTACAACAGTCAGTTTTACCACAAACAGATTTAACAAATCTGCCATACTCAAAATGTTACGAGACATACCAGTCAAAATTAGAAAATATTGGTTAAAACACACCGCTAAACTTGCAGCTGCGTTCTTCATCCAAACAACTACAAAGAAGTTAATCAGTTGGAGGAAAGAAGTAGTAAGAATACCGTTAATTCTCTTGAACATGTCGAACATAGTCTCATGATAGTTGTGGTCCAAGAACCATATGCTGGCATCCTTGTCATCTTCCTCAAAGGGCACTAAAAAATCACTCCCATCCCCATCGCGATCGTTTTTCAGTCCCAAAATAGAATTTCATATCGCCCTATGGTATTATTTTTTCTTCCAATTTTATAGTCCATAAAAAGATCACTCATCGCGCTTGCAAAGTCCAAAAATTAGATATGAAAAATAAGTAGAAACGCGACACGTCCCTTGAGCAATCTCGCTTTTCAACTCCACCCCATGATCACTACCCTAACCCTAAAATGTTGACCTCAGCGTCAACAAGACGAAATCAATCACCGCGAACACAACCATCACACAACCAATCGCCGATGCAAATACTCAAGTTACATATCCAAGAGCGCTATGATCCACTCCAGCTCACCTGCATAGCTGTTGGTGATATCAACACGCCCGCGGAAGGTGGATCCCAGGAGCACACCCAGTACGCGCTTACGGGTGTCCTTAGCGACACGGTTGTAATTATCCACAATACTTAAAAGCACCAGCGGGTGCACCACAACATTCTCTATTCCAGTGGCCCCTGCTCCTACACTCGTACTTATCACATCCATGTCGATTGATTACGATTCCCAGCCCCGAAAACACCGACTCTCACAGAACCCCCTCCCCTCCCTGCTTCACCACACCCAGAAAAACCCACAACCGAAACCGCTCATGAATTCCTCCCCGAAGTTCGACGACTCCTCTCGTACAAATGCTGCGATTAGAACGATTGCCGCGGCTGCGATCTCGCGAGCTGGAGCTTGGCAATGTGACGAAACAGAGAGCATGTGGCCGAATTTTGCTTTTAAAGTCTGGCCATGATATTGTTAGGGCTAATCGAGGAACCCTTTTCACACATGCTCCCTGATGGATACTGACGGAGGGCTTTGAATCCGAGCTGGCATGATCGCAGCCAACCACATCGCGTGGGCTGCGTGTTGAGTGGTCTACGCCAATCAGTGTTGCCACGTAGGAATTGTAATTGCGAGACACTGTTGCCTTATGGGCTGTTTGGTTGTGATTTTGAGATTATGATTTACAACAGTTGTCCATGAAATGATATTTTCCTCTACAAAATATAATGGGAAAAAGTCCTCGTAGATTGAGTCCACTAACAGTTTCAATAAATCAGATTTAAGCTGCGGTATTATTTAAACAGTTTCACATATCATTAATAGGTGCACTTTTATATTTTTAATACTTTCTTTTTACTGTAAGTCCACTCCAATTGTAAATGTTTCTTCCACAAACATGAAAATAACATAAATATCAAACCTCAAATGATGAAGTCTCCAGTGTAAAATATATACATATAGGACTTTGGAATGTATATACTTATTTATGTATATATTAAAATAATATTGCCAGATATCATGAAAACAAATAAATCATACCATAGGCATCTAAAGAATAAAAATATAAATAATTCTATAAATCAGTAACTATTTTTATGTTATTTAAGTTTTTTTTAATGAATAAATATATAACATTAAAAAATGTTATACTATAAAAATTACATCCTACTAGCAATTGTGTATAATAGTTGATTATTTGGAAGGTGTTGAAAATAAATATTGGATTGGAGAGGATAACATTAAGTTGTGGTGAAATTTTCAAAAAAATTAGAAATTTATTTATTAAAACCAAAATCATATATAAATTTATGCTTGTATAGAACCAAGCCATATTAAGAGATGTAAGATTGTTATAACAAATAGCTTACATTCAATGTTTAAAGAAAAAATCAGATACAATATATATATATATATATATATATATATATCAACTTATTTGTAATATTTCCAAGGACATGAAGTTAAATAGATTTGTTAAAATGTAATAAAATCATATATAGTTAACAACAAAACAAATCTAAAAGAGATGTATTTATACTAAAATTACTAAAACATTGAAATGAATAATACTAAACATAAAAACTAAAGGACCTTGAATTAAGATAAAAAAATTAAAAAATAAAAAAATACAGGCATTAATTGCATTGATAAATATCTTAGCCTTGAAAAATGTCATGTAGAGGCTTTTTTGGAACCATAAAGCTTATAACTTAAGTGTTTTAAGTGTAAAATGTTTTTATAATAGTTTTTTTTTTTTTAATTTTTTAAAATTCTTTTTAAAGATATATTTTGGAGAAATTATTTAGATCCAATTAGCATTTAGAAAGCTCTTTAGATGATTTTCAAATAATGTATTATCTATCTAATTTATTTATATCTACGCTTACTTAAAACTATTTATATGAGTAATACAAGTATCTACAACTTTATTACAACCTTTGAAAATAAGATCTACAATGGACAATAAAAAAAATCAACACTTAGAATATGGTACAAATAATAATTTTGATAAGTACAAAGGTGTTTTACATGTCTTTTGGTATATTTTTTTATATAAAAATTAAGACCACTTAGTTATCATATCATTATTAATGTTTTTTTATAACTACCTTCAAATAATAATTTTAAAGTATTATTTTTTGTAAAATATGTACTTCTAAAACTATCACCAAGAACTAAGACTCTTTTTAAGATCATTGTCCAAAATATATTGCATCTCACCACTGATTTAATAAAGAATATGTGTTTTTTTAAAGAATCTTCATGTCAATTTTGTTGTCATGAAAGTTGCAACTACTTGAGTGGTTAAATTGAAAATTCTGCAAATAATAGTGGACATATCTATTGTTTTTTTGACTTTCTATTATGCTAAAGAAATATTTGTAAAAATTATTATAAATATATATAAAATAAAATTTATTCTTTATTATTTATTTATTTACTTATTTTTATCATATTATTATTCTTTTTTTGATACGTTTCTATTTTGGTTGAATATTATCTATAACAAATATACATATTTTTAGGTGTACTTTTATAATTTTCAAATGACTTCTATTCGTCCATCTATGCATCAATGATAGTATTTCTATAAAAATATATAAAAATTAAAATAATTTTTTATCTTTTAAACATAAAATCATTAATTATTCTTTAAAAAATAAAAATTAATATTATATTAATTAAATTTATTGAAAATAAAAAATATATGTTTTTAAAGACCGCAATGCTTGTAAATCTAATATCTAAGTTGTATAATACTTTTGTAGTAGTTTATTGAAGTTAGAAACTTATTTGAACAAATTTTTTATAGAATTATGGTGCTTTTGAAAACTCGGAAAACATCTAAGAAAATTCTTTAATGTTTCTTGAAGAAAATAGTATTAATTTATATTTTTATAAATCTTAATTTTTTCTAATAGTTTCTATTAATTTAAAAAATAAAGATAAATGACAAGCTACTTATTTATACATAAGTGAGGTATTTTCTTCAATATTGGCTTAAAAAAACCTTTAATATTATGTTCCATAAAAAATTAAATAAATCTCTAATTACTAAAAATAAATCAAATTTTACAAGTACTTGAACAAAAACATATTTAGAAGTATATAAAAGATCTATATGTATATTATATCTATAATTTGGAGATATATTTTTTTAAATTATCTATTTTGAAAGATTTAAATTCTAAAGTATCAAATTATTTGATAAGTTATTAACCAACTTAATTAACTTAATAAAAGATATAGATTAGTAAGCTCTAAGCAATGGAAAAAACTTCGATCAATAAATTAAAAAGGGATAAAAACATACTCAATCTATCAAAAAAATTAATATATATATATATATATATCTTATCATGTGATGTGGGATTGGATGCCAAATCACATTGGATGGATATAGTTTATTTTAGTTCAATGTATTTTTATCCACTTAGTATTTTATATTAATTTATCTTCTTAATATCAATTAGGATTGAAAATTTAGGTAGAAAAACATTTATTGACATCAAACCCTTGTTAAGTTAAGTCTTATGAGTATTATTAAGAAAAAAAATTCATGGTTGTAAGCTTTTGCTTGGCTATGGTGATTTAGCCAAAAAATAAAATTTTAGGTTTTATTTATACACTTGTACTTATGAATTCTTTTTTTTATAGAATAAGAAATAACTTGACTAAATTGTGTTTAGATACTTTATCTTTCATTTGACAAGAATATTTTTTCTTCTTTAATTTTGTAGAATATTTAATTAAAAATAAAACATAATTATTTTTTAAAAAAAGAACTTTTATCTTTAATTTTTGTAGGTTGTAATACTGAATATTTTTTTGTATTGTTGCTAGTCTTAATATAATTTTTTGTGAGTTGAGGCTACTAGTTGTTCTTGTAGTTCCAAGATGCAATGCAATGTGGGATTAGAAGGTTGTGACAATGATGTGATATTATTTTCATTTTTCATTGCTAAAATATGACATTGGTGCGATGCTAGTGGGAGTTTTGAGGTTAGACCATGAATATGCTATAGTGTTGTGATGCAAGGGCTTGATTATAAAAGTGACCATATACATTCTCTTCCTTGTACATGCTGCATTAGTCTTTAGAAGTAAGTTTTTAAAACCTATGTTAAGATATTTTTGCTTTTAAATCATATTGTTTTGATATTCGTTGTTGGATATTCGTAAATTTATTTTTCAAGATTAAATGAAGGCTTATAAAGGTAAAAATAAAAGAGGTAAAGGTGGAACTAGTTGCAATACTAACAGAAAACAAATTTCTTCACTATAATGGCCACAAAGTAGATGCCATATTAAGATGTTCATGAAATGAATAGAAAATTTAGAAAAATTCTACTAGAGAAGATTTAAGGTTTAAGGTGTTTCGAAAAGAAGAAGTACAAATAACAATTGTTGGCTGCAAATTTGATAATATCTAGATTTGAAGGTATTAAGTATAGAAAATTATCTTTAACATCTATTTAAAGCTCTTTTCTTGAATGTATTTTCAAGAAAGAATTCATTATAGACAATAGATTGTAAAAAACAATGACATGCAATAGCCTATTGTAGTACACAACAACTTACTATAATATTTTGTAATAAATTATGGCATACAAAAGAAGTGATACATAATAATAGGTGATTATAGATGAATGCATATTGATAATTTTTTTATTCATCTATTATTTTCATCCCATCAATATGAACTTATCTATTACATTGGAATTTTCAAAAAATAAAAATAAAATTTTTTATCTAAAATTCTTGTGTATTAAAGTTTCGAAGTTTATTCTTAAAGCATAAGGAGTCCAAACTTGATAGTTTTTGGATTATTTCTATATAGAATTTTTCCAAAAAAGCCAATGGTATTATTAATTTATAGATTGGAGGTTATCAAAAATATTTAACATACATTTATTTAATACTTATCTTTTTCTAGCTTAGTTTTAATCTTTTACTTCTTTATATTTTGGATTATGGATCTTCATGCAATTTTCCTTTATTGTTACAAGTTTTATGACTTGTAACCATTAACCATAGATAGTTGTCGATTGCTTTGATTTACTTATAAATATTGCTTCTATATTGTTGTGATAAGGATCTAATTTGGATTTTGACTTTTGTTTCTAGTATCATCTCTTAATTGTGGATATTATTGCCAAAGACTATCAATATTGACCCATTTTGTATTTTATTAGTCTATATTTTTAGACATATTATAGGAATGAGGTTGGACTGATGGCTAGTAAGATCCTTCTATTTACACTAATCAAACAATGCTTGTTGGCTTTATAGTAATTCAAAGATGATTGCCAATGAACTTAAAAGGTTGGTAGTAATTGTATGTGTAGATTGTCTTTAAGTCATTAGATAATTTCAAGTTGTTAAATAGTTTTATTTTTATTTTTTATGGTGTAGACTAAGGATCAATATTACTGTTTTGTCTCACTAGACTACTTTAAAAGTGACCACATTGAAGAATTCAAGTCAGTATTAGATGTTAACAAGGCTTTTTAACCTATTACAAGATTAAATATCAACAAAAGGCTTTGGATTTAGAGAGTGGACACATTTCAAGAAATTTAGGCCAATCTTTGTATTATGGTAAGAGATTGATTTTTAAAACAAGTAAGATATATGTCTTTATTAAATTAGAAGTTTCTATTTTAAATCTCAATAAAAAAATAATAATATCTTATTTTTAATGAATAGAATGCATTTGAATTATTGCCATAATATTTGAAATATAAAGCACTTGAGATATTTGAAAGATGGAATAAGAAACAATTACTTTAATTACTAGGAATAATTTTTTTTTAAAAAATTATAGCATTAAAAGTACTTTTATATAGCATCATTCTATTTACTTTATCACAAATGGTTTTAGCTATAAAAATGGCTTTGTTTTTAGTAAAAGAACTACTATCTTTTCAATTATTCCAAGTGTTTATTTGAAAATTGATTATAAAGGCTTTACGCTCAATTCAATGCAACATATTTAAGACTTCTAATATATATATATATATATATATATATATATATTTAAATTATATAATTATTTAATAAAATTTATAAATTTATTTTAATCTAAGATTGATAAGCAACTTTTAGAATTGGTAATACCAAGAATTGTTTTCAACTTTGATAGCAAGACAATATTTGTACAAGTTTTCGTTGACATTGAGAAGTGTGACAAGGTTATTTATCAACATTATTTTTATAATATGGTTTTTTAGATGGCAAATATTACTATGCCTAATAAGATTGCTATTACTACAAGTAGCTTGTCAAAACTTAGTCTAAATAGACTATGTATTGTAGGAAGTGTAGTGAATCTGGCCACACCAAAAATTATCTCAATTGTCTAAAAAGAAAAAAATAAAACTCAAACAAAATCCAAAATAAAATTTATAAATGCTAAAGATAGTAGAAAAATCTTTTGGTTCTTGTTTCGTAAAGTTTTATTTTATATTTTATATTTTATTTTATATTTTTTTATTGTACTAGAATTAGAGCCAATATTTTTTTTGTTCAAGATCAATTCTTTTTATGTGACTATTTTTTCTTCTATTTTCTTATTGATGGCTCTACAAACAAGGTGTGAAGGATTCTTTTTTATTTTTTAGTTATTTTTTGGTAACTACAATAAAATTAAGATGCCATCAAAGGCTATATATTTTTTTCTTTAAAGTGGCTCTTAATCTTTTGTGTAGTAGATCTATAAAGTTACAATTATTATTAATAAGGTCTTGATGGCCACTACTATCTTATTACTAAGCCTATTGATTTATGGTTGATAGCCACTACTCTCTTATTACCAAGCCTATTGATTTATGGTTGATTTCCGCTTTCATCACCATTTTATTATTATTATTAAGTATTTTTTAATCGATGAGCCAAAAATATCTTTTATAATTAAGTTATGTTTGATAATTTTTCTTAATTTCTTTGTGACCAATTTTGAATCTCATATTACCTGAAGTTTGACCAATTCTAATTATACTTGTGCCAAAAATGCTTTATTTTTATTTTTATTTTATTATAATTATTTATATAGAACTTCAATATTATTTTGATAATATTTATTTGATTTTTCTATTTTTAGTTAATTTAAAGAAACTATAAGCCTACAATAACTATCTTATTTGCAACTTTATATTAGTAGCTTTTTATTTGGTAGCAAATTTTGTATTTTATTAAAGATTGATACTATAAATATAAGTTCAAAAAAATAGTGTGGTAATAGAGCCCTTGAGGTATTTGGTTTGTTATCAAGAAAACCAGTTGATGTGTAAGATTGTTCTTTAGAACAAACAATAATAGATGGAAGAATTTTATTTGAAGGATACTTATTTTTGGCTTGTAGTAAATTGCATCTTAATAGTATTATAGGAATATGAATTTGATTTGAATATGCAAGAATATAGAATTGTCTCAATAATTAGTAAAAATATTATTGAAGGATTTAAAATTGAAGGAGTATTGGTAGTTATGAAGTTGAAAGGTATTCTATTAGAAATATTGATATAATATTAAAATTCTAAAGATAGATTTGGAATTCTATTTTGGATATATAATTTATAATTTGTAGAAGATAACTAGTTGGTGATGTAATTCATGCTTTGAATTAAGAGTCTTTTTTTATAGATTCACCTATTATATATGAAGTGATTATAAAAATGATTGTTATATTGATTTGTGGTGGTTTAGAAATCTATTTATTTTAAATATTATAATAGAATTTTTAGATAAAAATATTTTTATGCATTAGAAGCAAAAAAGAAGAAGAAAAATTTAAAAGAAGTGAATATTAGATACAAAGAAAATCTCATATTACATGAATATATTAAAATAAATGAAATCTTATAATAAAATATTTTTACGTCAATGAATTATATTAATTTTTATATGATTTAATTAAATAAAAGGAATTTAGAATTAAAATCTAATTAGATTTTAAGTTATATATATATAATTAAAATACTTAAATTATAATAAACTCTTGTATGACGTTTAATAAGCTACTAACTATAAGGAATTTATTGTAGCTAGCAAAAGCCTTATATTTTATTTTCAACATAAGATAGAAAAATTGTTATTAGAAACATATCAAAAAATTTACTTTACAAAATATTATAGATGTATGTTTCCTTTGATATTAACATATTGACTTTAAGTTATAAATTAACAAGGATTTTTCATCTAATTGATAAGATGTTGGAAGACAAAGTGTATATGTTATCTTTGGAGGTAACTTAAGTAGTCACTAAATCTTCAATAAATAAAGATTTTATTAACTTACAAATTAAGCTTATAGGTAAAAATTATTACATCATTTGATGAAGGTACTTTGCAGCAAATAAACCTAAGTCCTTTATTTAATATACTATTTGCTACAAAAGTAGCATGTTAGTCAAATATTGTGGCTAGATATGCTTAAGAACATTGAAACTTATGTCTAAGAGTAGTAAGGCTTGTTGATAATAATAATATATTTGTTATTAGCCTTATTGGTGGCAATACCACTTGTGTTAGATTTTTATAGGTTATAATAAAATGTAGTATTCAATTAGTCATAATTAAAAAGGAACTTGCTTAAAAATTATATATGATTGTTGTAGACCTTAAGCCTTATCATTTTATTGTTGTGATTGTAATAAAGAATATATAGTAGGCTATTAGCTATACCAAGCAACCATTGCAATTGATTTTTTGTATTGAGCATGAAATATTTTACTCATACTTTTGTCTAAAATATATAGTGGTTAATACTATCAACTATGGAATTATAGCTAGTTAGCATGTACTTTATTTTTTTGATTTTAACTTACACAATCAGATTAAAGAAGCATAGATAAGATAAAGTTAGTATCACTCACATAAATATATATATATATATATATATATATATATTTATTTAGATAAAAAGTATTAGGTAGGAAATAAATATAGGTAGATTTGATAATATCTTATGGTAAAGCTTTTTAGAAGCTTCATAGACATGTATTTGACTTTAGACATGTTTATAGTTGATTGATTGGTTGAAATCTTGGCCAATAAATTTGCCATATTTTGGACATGTTAGTGGCTTATAATACAAGTTAGTCATGTAACACATATTTATGAAACTTTTCTTGCAAGTTAAATATATATCATAGATCCAATAGAACATTAACATATAGCTTTTAGTAGATAGTATATATGGATGCAAAAATAAAGCCTTCTTTATTCTTATTAATGCATTTTTTGTTCTTATTTATTTTTCAAGATTTTTTAGTCTTCTTGTCTTTAATAATAGTCATTCTTATTTTCAATACTTCATCTTTTTTTGAATGAATATTTATTCTTTTCTAGTCATACAAGTATATTGAATATTTTATTATTTATGATTTATAATCTTGAAAATTTGACAAGAGTATTAATTCATTCTTTATGTTTTGTTTTAGAAGTGAATGAATTATCTCCACTTCTTTAGTTATATTTTAGAAGTTCTGGACTATCCATCTTTAAACTAACATTTTTTGTTTTTTTAACATTAATCCTTTCTTAAAGATACTTGAATATCTTTCTTTGTGGAAATTTTTATTTAATATTAGGGATTAAAAATTATCTTCCTCCTAATTTGACTAGTGGTTTTATTAAAGTTATATTTTATAGAGATGGAAGATAAAATTATAGATGCTATTCTTGACAAAAATAATAATAGATTTGTAACTATTTCAGATTATTATAAGCTTATTAATATTATTAAAATAGAAATATGATATATTATTAATATCAATTATAGAAGTATTATTTCTACACCTATGAAAGAAATTAACAATTAAGTTTAAAGTCTATACTAAAAAGTTGTACAATTAAAATAAGCAAGTAGATCAAACTTATAATTGAAATTGAAAAGTTTTGCTATTACAAATATAAAAGAGGCAAGATTAACTATGAAGGAGCTAAAGATATGTATTTAAAAGAAGTTTGATAGAACAAGATTAAAATTTCAAGGATTTCTACAATAAATGTTCTATTTAAGGTTGCATCATTCTCAGTAATTTAATGGATGTATTCAAGTTGAATTCATAGGTGTACTTTTATATGGAAGTACTATCTCTTTGTTTGTATCTTTGATAGAAAAAAAATAAAACTCTTCTATGATTTGAATTCATTTTTGGAAGTATTAATAGTTATATTAAAAAAAATATAATAGAAAATATAACATTGATCAAAATTATATTTTTATAATTAGAATCATGTTTAACTATCATATATTCTATTGAATTCTAAAACCTTCTTTATAATTTTGATTGAAATAAGAAAGTTCTTATCAATTAATTTTGATATAGATAAAAAGATAATATCTAAGATTTATTGTTTGTAATGTTAAAAATAGATTTATTAGAATAATTTATTTTGTAAGCTATTGCATGTGACAATCAACTCATTGAAAGATGCAAAAAGTCAAAGATTTGGTTAGAAATGTATAAATCAAATCATGGCAATAATATCTAAGTTTTTAGAAACAAATTTATAAAGTCCAAAACAAATATAAATTGATATAGTATATTTCAAATTTCTCACTGAGCAAAAAAAGACTCAACATTTTCAAGAAAGATTATGCTTATATTGTGGAGAACCTAAGCACATTGCTTAACATTCTTTTAAGAAAAAATATAATTAAAAAATGATATGCATGATTGCCAAAGATGAAAATTTATCAATTAATAAGTTTGCACAACTACAATAAAAACCATGTGGCTAAAATCTTGAGCAATTTTTAATACTATACTAGCTTCTAAAGGTCCTATTTTTTTTAAAAGATCCTTCAATGTATTTTACAATTGATATTTTTTTACGACCAAAAATTCATAAAATCTTTGCCTTATTAGATTCAAAAGCCTCAACTTCTTTTATAAACAAAGACTTTGATTAAAAACAAGAAATATCCTTAATTAAAAAAATTAAACTTGTATATGTAGAAGTCAATTTTTTTTGTTTGTTATCTTGTAAACATGCACTTATATAACTATTATTTTAGATGTATCAACTAATGGTCATGATAGCTTAGTAATACTTAATATTATTAGATTTCTATTTCTTTTTAATTTAGTTATTTTAAATTTATTATGACTAAAAAGGTATAATCCTTGAATAGATTTAATATCTTATAATTTCAATTTTTTCCATAGCTTAATCCATATCTCTACACAAAATTACAAATCCAACACAATTAAAGCTTTATTGGTAGGTGGAAGAGTTTTTATGCATACCACTAAAAATGGTCATTTTTTGCTATTTATGCCATACATATTTTTAATAGTGAATTGACTTCAAATGATATTCCAAGTTAGTATCAATATTTTTAAGATGTCTTTAAAAAGACAAATTCACACATTTTTCTAAAGCATTGTCTTTATGATTGCTCAATTGGTCTTCAAGAAAGAATTCAAGTACTATTTGAACAAATCTATAATTTATCATTGAATGAATTGGCTGCACTCAAGGAATATATTAATAAGAACTTGAATAAGAATTTTTTATGTCATTCTATATTTCCAATAATATCTTCTATTTTATTTGTGAAGAAAAAAAATTGATTACTATGGATATGTGTGAATTATTTATGACTTAATAAGATTACCACCAAAAATTGATATATTTTATCTTTGATTTTAGAACTTCTTGATATATTGAATCAAGCAAAGATATATATTAAAATAGATCTATAAAGAGTATATAATCTAGTACACATCAAAAAAGGAGATGAATAGAAGACTATATTTTAAAATATGTATCAATATTTTGAATATAATATCACATCTTTTAGAAGTATAAATATAGTAGCTGATTTTTGACATCTTATGAATAATTTTTTTTAGAGTTTCTAGATTATTTTATTGTTTGTTATCTAAATAATATTTTAATCAACTTTAAGAATACAGAAGAGCATGAATTTCATATTTGTTGTGCATAACAAAGACTTAAAGATGTAAGATTGAATGCTAAGTTAAAAAATGTGTATTTTACACAATTTAAGTTAATTTTTTAGAATAAATCATTTCAAATAATGGCCTAATAGTAGATCCTAATTTTTTTCAAATTATTAGAAATTAGACAATTCTAAAAACAATAAAAGATGTGTAATTTTTTTTTTCTGGATTTGCCAATTATTATCAAATCTTTATCGAGAACTTTTTTCAAGTTACAATTCTACTTATATATTTGACTTGTAAAAAAAACTAAAATAGAATAAAGAAGTTGAAGCAATATTTGAAGCTTAAAAGATAATTTTTATATTTATAACAATTTTGTATCAAGTTGATTTTTACAAGATAATTTTTATAAAAAAAAAAATACATTGGAATTTTTTTTGAATGTGATATTATTAAAAATGGAAAAAAATGAAAAAATCTACCTTATTGCTTTTTTATTTAAAAAATATTTAAATAATCAAGATTAATTAAGAGATCTACAAAAAAAGCTTTTTGTAATTGTGGATTCATTTTAAGAAAAACTTAATTATTTGGAAGGCACTTATAGTTTAGTCATTGTCTATATAAATTACAAGAATTAAAATTATTTTATAATAGCTCATATATTAAATCATTGCTAAGTCTATTAAAGCATATTTTTATCAAGATATGAATTTAAAATCATTTATGGAATATAAAAACAACAAGGTTTATAAGACACTTTTTCTAAATATTCTTAACTTGCATCAAATAAAAAAAATACAACATTTAATCAAAAAAAAAAAAAAAAAAAAAAAAAAAAAAAAACTTTTGAAGCTAGAGCACTTTCATCTTTTGATAGTAAAATCAATATTAATAATTAATTCAACTTTTTTTAAGCAAGTTCAATCAAATATGTCCAAAGACCCTCTTGTTTAAGATATTAAAAATAATCTATTTAAATCTTTGTCAAAGATATAAATCTCAAAGAACTAAAAAATCAATACACTCTTATGTCATTTAAAAATATTAGAAAATCATTCAAAGATGATATAATATTAAACTGTAATAATTATCGCTAAAGACAAGAAGACTAAAAATTCTTAAAAATTAGGCTAAAAATTAGATAGAAATTGACAAGAGTAAATAATACTTCAATCTTGCCTCCATATATACAATCAATTAGGAGTTGCATGGCAACATCCTATAGGACCTCCACATATGTTTAATTTGTAAGACACATATTTTAACTTACAAGATAAGTTTCTTATATGTATGCCATATTATTAGCTTGTATCACAAGTTATTTGCATGTGCAACATATGGCTAATTGGTTGTCCAAGTTTTTAATGTATCAATCAACTATAAACATGTATAAAGTCAAATATGTATTAATGAAGCTTCTAAAAAGCTTCATTAGAAGATTAAATCAAATATATATACATTTATCTTCTATGTAGCACTTTTTATCTAGGTAAATATATATGTCCATGATATTATCCTTCTTTTCCTTTAGACACAAGTTCCACAAGGGATGGTTATCATATGTTGAAGAAGTCCAAGATGTAGCAAATTATATTTGCCACATATTTTGATCTTTTTTTCCTTCTAAGGTAGTTGATATGTCTTCTCAGCTATTGATAATGTCTCATTATAAGATAGAAAGCCTATCCTATTATTTATTCATTATTGAGGACTTTGTAACTTCTTTCAAATAAATTATTTGTAAGACTATCAAGAGTGATTCTTTCTTCTAATAAAATTATCAAACATTAGAAATCTCTTGTAAGGTTGTAATATCAAATATGTTATATTTTTCCATCTATTTGAAAAAAAACTTATCAATCTTGATAGCCTTCATCTTGAAGACTATGGCAATGACAATATCTCATTTGATAAGTCAGCAAATAATAATTCTTGAGTTGCATTTGCTAATTGTTAATTCTCCATCTTTTTAGTACCACAAATATATATGAACTATAAATAAAGATATAAGATAAAATGGCTCAAGAAGGAATATGTGGAATACATGAAAGATCTTCATAAACTGCAATAGATATAATTAATAAAAAAGTGGGTTGATTTGCTTACAAATAAAAAAAATAGTTTAAGCCTACAATAATCCAACTTGTCATAAGAGTAGCTAATCTTGATATTGTGACAAAGTAATTATACCTTCTTGTCAACATAAAATTGAAGTTATTCTTTGCAATAGGTATCTGCAATGGTCTTTTGTCATTCTTGAGTTTTTTTTAGTTGTGTCTTTATTATTGTATGTAGTTCAAATAAAAAAAAATTTAAATCTTTTGCCACAAGTTTATCAACTTTTGAAAAATCAAAAGCATCAATTCATGAATGATAACTATAATTAGTAAAAAAAAATATATTATGTAGAAAAATGTATCATAATATTATAAGCATTTTCTGCCAATGATGAAAGACTTGTCAAATCATCTTATTGATAGTTGATGGTATACTTCAAATATTTCCTCAAAACTTAATTTAAGTACTTTTTATATTTATTGATTTAAGAATAAAAAGACAAAAATAATATTATATCTATCTTTAAAATCTTAAAAAAATCTTTAAAATTTTAATACAAATTGAGTCCTCCTATCCAATATAATATCTTTGGCCAATTCATGATAATAATATATATTATCAAAGTAAAGCTTAGTTATTTTTTAAACAATAATAGATTTTATACATGATACAAAATGTGCCATCTTGATAAAATGATCTACTATCACAAATATAAAACCATATGAACCTCACATTGAAAGATTTGTTGTTGGATAGCATGATTTTCTATCTAAGAAAAAATTAGATATCTAGTTGTAGAGAATTTAGCTTTAACTTATTGAATAAGTTCTGAAAAGTGATGTATTCTTATTATAAAAGCCAAATAAATATAATAATATCAAAAGATATTCTATTAATAAAATCCTTTTATATTTAAGAAGCTTTATGCATAATACTTTTTAAAGCATCTAGAAATGCCCTAACAACCTTTGCTATACCAAATCATAACTAACTATTTGTCAATGAGTTTGATTTTCTATAAGCTCAAAAAATCTATGATCTTTTTACAAAAATCTAACTTTATATCATATTTTTTTTATAGTTCCATATCTCTATTTTTAATATATGTATAAATACTTAACTGTCAAAAATCTTTTTATTTTATATAAATTGCCCAAATTGTAGAAAAACTTTTTTAAAATATTTTTTTTTTCTTATAAAAGATTTTTTTCTACAAACTTTAAAAATTCAAATCTTTTAATTTAATCATTCATTTTTTTTAAAAAAAATTAGATGATGTAGATTTTAACTTTAAACTTTACTACAAAAAAAATAAACCCTAAATCTACTACACATTGTCAAACATCCTAAAAATCCTACCAAGTACTTTAAATCCTAATTTATAAGCATTCAAGTACTATTTTCTTTATATCTCAAAAATAAAAATTTAAATATTAAAAAAAATTTGTATAAAATTTAAAAACATGATAATACACATTTTTAGAAAATTTGAGCCAAAATCTTGTCAAATTTCTTAAGCTAAAGCTCAAAATACAACCATTAGTAAATCAAGTCACTTACTACTCTTAGATTGCAAGTATTGACTTCAACTTCTTATATTTCTTTGATTTTAGTTTAGAATTCATCAAAAATTATATAAAAAGTATAGTCTAGAAAATATTCTTTTCAATCTTAATTTCTAATCTTTCAGTACTTTCTATACATGTGCATTATGTCTAAAAGAATGACAATAGGTATAAATCCAATATCTTAATTAAGAGCGCCTGTATCTCTTCTATAAAAGCTCTAAATTATACAAAATTTGTACCAAAACCATAGTCAAAAACCTAAATTTCTTGATTCTAACCTTTTAAGTACAAACGATGTTAAAAAAATAATCCTAATCTACAGTAAGTCTCAGGTAGCCTCTTTGAAGTCCATTGAGCATGCCTTTTGGCCAATAGCAATGGAAATTTTTATCATCCATCTCCATTCAACTATATGGATATCCTAATTATTCTTTTTGCTCTTAAAATCCCCCTCCAACATTTTTTTTATAAGATTTATATAATATATGTTCTAAATATCAAATAAAAGAAATAAAATAAAATTTCAAGAGTCACCATTGTCTAATGAAGGTGGCTCTAAATATATAAAACTATTATTAATATAAAATCAACTTCAATAATAGCCTTTTTAAACTAACTACTTCAAAGTAGTAATCTAATCATATTTTGTAATCAACTAAAATCTAATAATATGGCTTTTATTATATTATATAATAAATTATATATTAGATATATATATATATATATATATATATATATTTATATGGTAGCCAAACCACAACACAACACTGTAATAAAAATCTATAAAAATGAAAGACTATGATTGTTTTGAAATAAGTAATAGCTAAAGAAATCCATGAGGTTGATAAGGAGGAATTTCTTATCTTGAAAAAATGTCACATGATTGTACATAGTCTTTGACTACCTTCTATATTTCAAACCACTAAAAAACTTTCAATATTAGCTCCAAAGTCTTGTTGTATCTAAAATTGATCTTCAAGAAGAAACTTAACTATTAATTAGATCAATGTATAGCCTATCACAGGATAAGTTGGTTGCACTTAAAGAATACATTGACAAGAACTTGGCTAAGAACTTCATTGACCATTCTAAATATCCAACAAAGGACTTCTATCTTATTTATGAAGAAGAAAGATGAATCTATGTAGATGTATATAGACTATTGAAGATTAAACAAGATCACCATCAAGAATAGGTATCATCTACCATTAATTTCAGGACTTCTTGATCAACTCAATTAAACAAAGATCTATATCAAAATAGATCTACAAAGAATATACAATCTAGTATGTATCAAAAAAAGAGATGAATAAAAAGCTATGATTTGAATCAGATATTTGTATTTTGAATATTATGTCTTGTCTTTTGGATTCACAAATGCACTAATTGCTATTCAACATGTAATAAAAAATATCTTTTTTGAGTTTCTTGATGACTTTATCATCTATTATTTTGATGACATTTTAATCTATTCTACGAATACAAAAAAATATAAACTTCATATTTGCTGAATATTATAAAAAATAAAAGATGCAAGATTATATGCCAAGATAAAAAAAAAGTATATATTTGACACTAATTAATTTGATTTTTTAGGATACATCATTTTAAATAATGTTTTTATGATGGATACTAAGAAGGTTTAAACTATCATGGATTGGAAGATCTCAAAAATAGTCACAAGTATGTAATATTTTTTTAAACTTATAAATTATTATGGAATCTTTATTAAGAATTCATAAAAAAATTGATTTATTTATTCTATTTAGGCATGAATTTTAAAATAGAAAAAAAAGATAGTTTTATATCCATCTTCAAAATTATAAAAAGAGTTATTTAAAATCTTGATAAAATTGTGTCTCTTATGCAATATAATATGCTTTGGCAATCCATGATATTAATAAATATTATCAAGAAAAAACTTAGATATTTCTTTACTTATTATGTATTTTATATATGATATAAAATATGCCATTTTAATGAAATGATCTATTATCACAAAAATATAGTAAAAAAAACATGAAATTGGAAGATCCATGATAAAGTCCTTAGAAATAAAAGACCATGGTGCAATTAAAAGAAGCTTTAGAATGATAAAAGATCAATGTGAATACTTGTCACTAGAAACAACCTCAATTCTATATTGGTGATAAGGTATGGTTACTTTTTTGTAATATCAAATATAGCAACTCTTATAATAAATTGGATTATCATAAACTTAGACCATTTTCTACATATAAATAGATTAATCTAGTTGTTTATTGATTGTACCTATCATAGTCTTTGAAGATCCATTTTACATTCTATTTGTCTCTTCTTGAGCCATAAAAGATAATAGATATATCAAAAAGATGACAAATGTAACTTCTTATTATAAAAATTCATAATAATCAAGAGTAAAAAGTTGAAGAAGTCTTAGACTCAAGGCAGCATCAAAATATGTTAAAATATCTTGTTCAATGATATGGATATAATATTATTGAATGCACATAAGAGACAAGCAAGAATCTTGTAAATATAGCAAAGAAAGTTGATACTTTTCATTAACAACATCCATCAAAATTAAAATAAAGGATAAATAATCTCTACTATAAAAGAATCGTAATTCAAAAAGATTGCATTCAATCTTCTATCTTTGTTTGTTGTTTTTTTGTATTTGAGGCATTAAAAAAATGAAGAATCAACAACCAATAGATTCAACTAAGAAGCTATTGTTTGATGATTTAGTAAACAAGTTATTGTAATTATCACAACCTTCAAAATAATGTAATCAACATGAAGACCCTCAAGAATGATATTTTTTTTTTTCAAAAAGATGGTGAGATATAATTCATTTGATATCACAACCTTGAAATAGTCTTCTATTGTTTGGTGATTTTATTGGAGGTAGAAATAACTTCTAATAGTATTACAAATATTTTATTTAAAAAAAAGTTATAAAGTCTTCAATAATGATCAAATAACAAGGTGGTCTTCTTATCCTAGAATATGATATTATTAGTGGCTGAGATGACCTATCAACTATCTTCAAAAAGAATAAAGATCAAAATATGTAGCAAATATAATTTGCTGTATCTTAAACTTCATCAACATAAGATCACTACTCGTTGTAGAACTCGTCTTTAGAATGAAGGTAATATTATAGACATGCATATTTATTCCAATAGTTATTTAGATATTATGAATAGATAAAAGTAAGTTAATTTGATAATATCATATAACAAAGCTTCTTAGAAGCTTTACATATGCGGTTTCATTTTTATATGTATGTATATGTGATTGGTGGGTTAGAAATGTGGCCAATAAATTAGCCATACATTACATGTATTAGTAGCTTGTAGTACAAGCTAATGATATAGCATACATATAGAAAATTATTTTTACAAGTTAAGACATGTGACTTATAAATTGGACACATATTTAAGGTCCTATAAAACTTTGCTACATAGCTTCTAGTTATATAATATTGTTAAGGATACAAACTAGAAAAAGATACATAAACTCATGGAATTTGTATCAAAAGAAAAATGACAAAATAGAAGAAAGTATGTATATTTAAGGAAGAATTGGAATAGCTATTACCAAAGACTAGAAAACATAAGATTTTTAAAACTAGACTAAAAGCAAGAAAGAAATTGACAAGAGTGATGAAGGCCTCACTCTTGCCTCTATATATACTACTTAACTAAGAATTATATGGCGACATGCTATAGGATCTCTAATGTGTGTCCAATTTATAAGACACATGTTTAATTTGCAAAGCAAGTTTCCTAGATGTGCACCATATGTTCAACTTGTACTATAAATGGTCAATATGTCAATACGTGGCCTCCTTTTTGGCCAAGTTTTCAGTCTATCAATTACTTATAAACATGTATAAAGGCAAAGTAGCATTTATGAAGCTTTTAAAAAGCTTTTTATAAGATATTATCATATTTATGTATTTTGATTTACTTCTATCTATTCTTAATATCTAGATAATTATTAGGATAAATATGTATGTCCGTGATATTATCCTCTCTTCTAAGGATGAATTCCATGAGGAGCGGTGATTACATGTTGATGAAATCTAAGATGCATTAAGCTATATTTGCCATGTACTGTGATCTTTGTTCCCTTCGAAGGTAGTTGATAGGTCCCTTCAACCATCAATAATGTCTTATATTAGGACGAGAAGACCACCTAGATATTTGATTATTATTGAGGCCTTCATAACTTCTTTCAAATAAAACATTAGTAATACCATCAAGAGTGGTTCTTACCTCTAAACGTACCACTAAACATTGGCACTTCTTTCCAAGGTTGTGGTATCAAATGTATTATATTTTGCCATCTATTTGAAGAAGAATATGTCATTCTAGAAGATTTTTATCTCAATTTCATCATCTCAAAGGTTGTGATAGTTGCAATGTCTTGTCTAGTAGCTCAGCAAATGATAGCTCTTGAATTGAATATGCTGGTTGTTGATTCTCCATCTCTTTTACACTAAAAAATCCAAAGAAATTATGATACAAGATAGAATGAAATCTCCATTGGGCTAGCTTCATTTTATAGCAAAGAACTTCTTGGCTCTTCATCTTGATTTTGATAGATGTCGTTGATAAAAAGCTTTAACATTGCCTAATGCATTTGCTAGATTCCTAGATGGTTCATATATACATTCATTAATGTCATATTCATGCTAATGTACCAGATATTCTAATCTATTTTGGCACCACCTTGAATCTAAGACTTCTTCCAACTCAAATTTTTCATTATTGTCTACTTTTATAGGAAGTGGTGGCATTTATTTCCTTCTTTATATGTCTATTGTCTTGTATGGCTCAAGTAAAGACATATATAACACATGATAGATTTTTATAGACTCCGATAGGTATAATCGATAATCAACTAGATTGATTTGTTCACAAATGAAAAATGGTCCAAGCCTAAGATAATCCAGCTTATCATAAGGACAAATAAAATTTAATATTAAGATGAAGTAACCATACCTTATCCCCCATACAAAATTGAGGTTATTTCTTGCAATAGACATCATCATTGGCTCTTTGTCGTCCTTAAGCTTCTTCTAATTGTGCCTTTATTGTTGCATGTAGCTTTGACAATTGATTTGCCACATCTTTTACTATAGGATTATCAACTTTTAAAAAGTCAAAAGTATCAAATTGTGGATGATAATCATAATTGGTAAATAAAAGTGTTTGTTGAATAGAAGAATATATCAAATTATTATAAGCAAAATTTGTCAATGGCAAAAGAATTATCCAATTATCTTATTGATAGTTGATGGTACACCTCAAATACTACTCTAAAACTTGATTTAATTGTTTTGTTTGTCCATTAGTTTGAGGATGGAAAGTCAAAGATAGTTTTATATCTACCTTCAATATCTTGAAAAGAATTTTTCAAAATCTCAATAAAAACTGTGTTCTTTTATCTGATATAGTATCCTTTGATAATCCATAATAGTTATAGATGTTGTCAAAAAAGAGTTTAGTTGTTCCTTCACCTGTGATAAATTTTGTACATAGTACAAAATGTGCCATCTTGATGAAACGATCTACAATCACAAATATGAAATCATATGAACTTGAAATTGGAAGATCCATGATAAAAATCCATAGAGACAAAAGACCATGGTTGTTCTGGTATAGGTAATGGTTAGAAGACTCTATAAAGTTGATGACAAGAAGTTTTTGATATTGAACAAATATCACATGGATGCACAAATTTTTTAACAGCCTTCCACATTTGAAGCCACCAAAAATCTCTAGATATAAGCTTCAAAGTCTTATTATATCCAAAATGTCTTGTTGCAATGAAATTGTCACAAGTTTTAAGAGCACATTGTCAGGGTAGAGAGAGTTTGCCTCAAGAAAGCGCTAGGCTTCTGGCTGCCACTAAATACTCAATCAAGTCTAAGATATGAAAGTACCAAGTTTATATATATAATGTATTCCCTTTTAGGACAATTACATCAAAACATAAGCCCAAGTACTAAGAAAACATCCAAATGTATGATAAAGTATCTTAAAACCTAATATATCCTTATAAGAAATTTTTTCCAAACTTCAACAGCTCATATCTCATGATTGGACTATCCAAAAAATCCTAAATTTTACTAAAATACTTTCAAAAACTACCGTAAAAAAAATTCAATAACAAATTCATTACGGAACTTGAGATGTCACCAAAATCCTAACAATAGCTTTAAATCTTAGCTCACATTCACCCACGTGCTAATTTCTTCATATCTCACAAAATAAGTATTCAAATATCATGAAACTTTAATTTATAACTTCTTAACTTAATAAAACAGACTTATAGAAATTTTGAACCAAAAATTCGTCCAGAAACTCAAGATATGGCTCCAACCATTACTATCAACAAAATGATTTATTTACTGCCTTTGAATTACATGTGTTGTCTTCAATGCCTATAATTCCTTCATTCAGACTTGAAATTCGTCAAATAGTACATGTAAAGTATAGCCAAGAAAGTGTTCTCTCCAACTCTAGTCACCAATCTTTCATTTCTCTCTATATGCATATGTTATGCTTCAAAGAGTGACTGTAGGTACAAATTTGACACCTTAACTTTGAACACCTATATCTCCTTCACAAAAACTCGAAATCATACAAACTATTCACCCAAATTATATCCAAAACCATGAACTTGCTGATCCTAGCCTCCGAAGCTTGAATGACTTTGAAAGATGAACCTTAATCTCTAATAATGCCTCGAGCATTGTCCTTGAAGCCCATTGGGCATGGCCTTCAACCAATAGGAATGAAGATCTCCATTCCTTGCCTTCATTCAACCATGCCTTGCTTTCATGCCTCCCAATAAGCCTCCTATTAGTTAAGAATTTCTTCTTTAGGCTCTAATCTCCTCTCAAGGCTTCATACTAACATTTAGGTTCTATAATTTTTTTTCAAATGCTATAATTAAAAAGATAAAACTCAAAATAAAGTTTATTAGATCTACTCTCTTTAAATTAATCTATTAACCATTCTAACATACACCAAGACTTATGAACATATTACATGTTCTAATTAATTTTTACATATTATAAGCATTTACAGTATGACAACGTAAACGTGCTTCTTTTTTTAAAATATAGAAGCATTCTTTGAAATAGAGTAGGTTCTCTTTAAATTCAAACTTAGAAGTAATTTGAGACTTAGAAGAATTGTTTTTAATATCATGAACAAGAAGATCTAAAGACATACTTACTTGGATCTGCTTGAGAAAAGTCAAATCAACAATCAATGTTGATTTCATTACACAGAGATGAAATTATTTTGGCTTTAATAAAATTATCTTTTGTTAGTCCAAAGCTGCTTTTCCTTCTTCAGGTGTAAGATAAGAATGTCTAAAAAGGGCATCAAATAATCTTTGTTGTTTTTCTAGCCGATAAGTGATATTAAACTCGAATCTAAACAAAGACATGCTCCAATGAGCATGGCAACAATTCAAAAGACATGCTAACATAAAATACTCGAGATTCTTATGATCCATATACACAATGATTGGACTTGAAGCACCTTCTAAGTAATGATACCATTCTTAAAAAAAATCTACAATTGCAAGAAGTTCCTTGTCATGGATCTCATAATTAATCTCGACTACTCAAAATTTTTTTGAATAAAAAACTACTAGATGAAGTTTGTTATTTGCTCCTATTTGTGATAAGACTACACTCAAGGCAAAATCAAATGTATTTGTCTCCATAAAAAATGCTTTGGAGAAATCGACATGATGTAGGATTGGTGTAGAAATAAAAGCTTACTTCAAAGCTTTAAATAATGCTTCTGCTTCTTTACTCCACTTGAGCTTATATTTACAAGTTAAGTATGTAAGTGGTACTCCAACTTGAGAAAAATTCTTGATGAAGATCCAATAGTAATTGGCAAATCCCAAAAAACATTGTAGAGCTCTTACTGTTTTTAAAATCTTCCAGTCCATGATTGTGTGAATTTTTTTAGGATCCATCATTAGACCACTGTTTGAAATGATGTATGCTGAGAATTCAACTTGAGTAGTGTAGAATATACACTTTTCCATCTTAGGATACAATCTTGCATCTCTAAGTTTTTGTAATATACAACAAATATAAACTCTATATTCTTCTATATTCTTAGAGTAGATTAAAATATTGTCTAAGTAATAGACAAAAAAATCATCTAAAAACTCATGAAAAACATCATTCATAAGATGTTGAAAAGTAGCTCGTATAATTGTCAATCCAAAAGGCATGACATTATTTTCAAAATATCCATATCTTATTCAAAATGCAGTATTTCATTCATCTCTTTTTTAAATGAGGATCAAATTATATCCTCCTTATAGATCTATTTTTGTATAGATCTTAGCTTGATTTAATTGATCAAGAAGTTCAAATATCAAAGACAAAAGATATGTATTCTTGATGGTAATCTTATTGAGTCCTCGATAATCCACACACATTTACAATGATTTATCTTTTTTTTTCACAAATAAGATAAGAGCTTTTATAGGAGATTTTGAATGGCATAAGAAATTCTTAGCCAAGTTCTCATCAATGTACTTCTTGAATTTAGCCAACTTGTTTTGTGATAAACTATAGATTGGATCAAATGGCGGCTAAGTTCCTTCTTTAAGATCGATTGAGAAATCATATGGACAATGCTTTAGGAGAATATTTGTATTTTTTTTGTCAAAAACATCTTGAAAATCTTGATATTGACTTGGAATTTCACTTGAAATCTTTCCATCATTTAAAATGGATGTGGCATAAATAATAAAAGATAATTTTTTTTTGTAGCATGCAAAAAAGCTTTTGCACCTACAAGTATAAGTTTGGATATAGTAGATTCATATGGCTTTCTACTGAATTAGAAAAATTCTTAATAATATTTTAAAAAAAGTTGAATTTATGAAAAATCCAATCTATCACAAGATTATATTTTTTTAAGCACAATAAACCTAAAATGACTAGATTAGAGGGAGATCTAATTATATTAAAAATTACATGACTATTATGACCATTTATTACTATATCTATAAGAAGTGTTTCATGAGTAACATCTCCAAAAGATAACGAACGACCATCTATGACTTCTACGTGTACAGATTTAGTTTTTCGTATTAACTATATATTATGATTTTAACAAATTCTTCATCTAAAAAATAAGCTAAGGCTCCTAAATCTATTAAGGTAGAGGCTTTGTGATTATTAGATCTTAAATGAACATCTATTGTAATACAAGAAGAGGATTCTGAAGAGAGAATAGGACCTTTATTGGAAATTGTACAAGATTCCAGTGGCATGGTCCCTATTGTAGGTGAACAAATTCATTTTTTGACATGTTTTCATCTTTGATAGCAGTACTCTTTATTTTGTAGTTGCATCATTTCTTTGGACAATATTGAGTGGTGTGCTTAGCTTTTCCATAATATAAAAATAATTCTTTTTGACGACGACTAGTCTTTTCTTATTTAATAAGAGATTTAAAACGTATTGCATCAATTTGCATGTCTTCTACTTCCAAATATTTAGATTGAGAAGTTATTGGTGTCATCATTGAATTATAATAATATTGAGGTTTTTTTATGCAATTCTCAAATTGAAACTCAAAAAGTCGATTATCACATTTCACAACAAAGTCAATTGCTTGATGCAATGTCTAAGGATCAAGTAAATTGAGCATCAATTTCTTTACTTCATATTGTAATTTGTAGAAAAATTGGTTGATGAATGTTGCATCATCCCACTTTATATTTGTCGCTAATTGTCAAAATTGTGAAGTATATAATATTACTGATCAATTGCCTTATTGCAAGATATGAATCTTGTTGGTTGTAACATGGATTGCATCATGTTCTCTATACATAGATCAAAACTCCACTAAGAATGCTTCTAAATTATCCAATATTGAGTCATGTCATTCAAAAAATGATGAAAATCATGATAAAGTAGAACCTAAAAGTAGTGTTATAATAAACTTGATTGGTGATCCTTGAGTTGCATAATTTTGAGGTTGTAGTTTAATCACCACTTGTACATGATTGATGAATCTTCAAACCTTAAAACTTGTGCCATCAAACTTCTCAAGCAATCCAATTTTTGGTTCCTTAAAACTTAAACAATGTTTTGTTGTAGGAGCA
>NC_143425.1:15387500-15425000 GCF_059467195.1 Physcomitrium patens | reverse complement strand
TCTACGTAAATTTCTTCCTTGATCGCCCGAAGCTCTAGGAGGTAAATTTTACGTAAATTTCTTCCTTGATCGCCTGAAGCTTTAGGAGGTAAATTTTACGTAAATTTCTTCTTTGATCGCCTGAAGCTCTAGGAGGTAAATTTAATCTAAATTTCTTCCTTGATCGCCTGAAGCTCTAGGAGGTAAATTTTACATAAATTTCTTCCTTGATCGATTGAAGCTCTGGGAGGTAAATTTAATCTAAATTTCTTCCTTGATCGCCTGAAGCTCTAGGAGGTAAATTTTACGTAAATTTCTTCCTTGATCGCCTGAAGCTCTGGGAGGCAAATTTTATGTAAATTTCTTCCTTGATCGCCTGAAGCTTTGGGAGGTAAATTTTACGTAAATTTCTTCATTGATCGCCTGAAGCTCTGGGAGGTAAATTTTACGTAAATTTCTTCCTTGATCGCCCGAAGCTCTGGGAGGTAAATTTTACGTAAATTTCTTCCTTGATCGCCTGAAGCTTTGGGAGGTAAATTTTACGTAAATTTCTTCCTTGATCGCCTGAAGCTCTGGGAGGTAAATTTTACGTAAATTTCTTCCTTGATCGCCCGAAGCTCTGGGAGGTAAATTTTACGTAAATTTCTTCCTTCATCGCCTAAAGCTCTGGGAGGTAAATTTTACGTAAATTTCTTCCTTGATCGCCTGAAGCTCTGGGAGGTAAATTTTACGTAAATTTCTTCCTTGATCGCCTGAAGCTCTGGGAGGTAAATTTTACGTAAATTTCTTCCTTGATCGCCTGAAGCTCTGGGAGGTAAATTTTACGTGAATTTCTTCCTTGATCGCCTGAAGCTCTGGGAGGTAAATTTTATGTAAATTTCTTCCTTGATCGCCTGAAGCTCTAGGAGGTAAATTTTACGTAAATTTCTTCCTTGATTGCCTGAAGCTTTAGGAGGTAAATTTTACGTAAATTTCTTCCTTGATCGCCCGAAGCTCTGGGAGGTAAATTTTACGTAAATTTCTTCCTTGATCGCCTGAAGCTCTGGGAGGTAAATTTTACGTAAATTTCTTCCTTGATCGCCTGAAGCTCTGGGAGGTAAATTTTACGTAAATTTCTTCCTTCATCGCCTGAAGCTCTAGGAGGTAAATTCTACGTAAATTTCTTCCTTGATCGCCCGAAGCTCTAGGAGGTAAATTTTACGTAAATTTCTTCCTTGATCGCCTGAAGTTTTAGGAGGTAAATTTTACGTAAATTTCTTCCTTGATCGCCTGAAGCTCTAGGAGGTAAATTTTACATAAATTTCTTCCTTGATCGCCTGAAGCTCTAGGAGGTAAATTTTACATAAATTTCTTCCTTGATCGCCTGAAGCTCTAGGAGGTAAATTTTACATAAATTTCTTCCTTGATCGCCTGAAGCTCTAGGAGGTAAATTTTACATAAATTTCTTCCTTGATCACCTGAAGCTGTGTGAGGTAAATTTTACGTAAATTTCTTCCTTGATCGCCTGAAGCTTTGGGATGTAAATTTCTTCCTTGATCGCCCGAAGCTTTGGGAGGTAAATTTTATGTAAATTTCTTCCTTGATCGCCTGAAGCTCTAGGAGGTAAATTTTACATAAATTTCTTCCTTGATCGCCTGAAGCTCTAGGAGGTAAATTTTACATAAATTTCTTCCTAGATCGCCTGAAGCTTTGGGAGGTACACTTTACGTAAATTTCTTCCTTGATCGCCTGAAGCTCTGGGAAGTAAATTTGCCGTAAATTTCTTCCTTGATCGCCTGAAGCTCTAGGAGGTAAATTTTACGTAAATTTCTTCCTTGATCGCCTGAAGCTCTGGGAGATAAATTTTACGTAAATTTCTTCCTTGATCGCCTGAAGCTTTGGGAGGTAAATTTCTTCCTTGATCGCTTGAAGCTCTTGGAGGTAAATTTTACGTAAATTTCTTCCTTGATCGCCTGAAGCTCTGGGAGGTAAATTTTACGTAAATTTCTTCCTTGATCGCCTGAAGCTCTGAGAGGTAAATTTTACGTAAATTTCTTCCTTGATCGCCCGAAGCTCTAGGAGGTAAATTTTACGTAAATTTCTTCCTTGATCGCCTGAAGCTCTGGGAGATAAATTTTACGTAAATTTCTTCCTTGATCGCCTGAAGCTCTGGGAAGTAAATTTTACGTAAATTTCTTCCTTGATCGCCTGAAGCTCTGGGAGGTAAATTTTACGTATATTTCTTCCTTGATCGCCTGAAGCTCTGGGAGGCAAATTTTACGTAAATTTCTTCCTTGATCGCTTGAAGCTCTGGGAGGTAAATTCTATATAAATTTCTTCCTTGATCGCCTGAAGCTCTAGGAGGTAAATTTTACGTAAATTTCTTCCTTGATCGCCTGAAGCTCTAGGAGGTAAATTTTATATAAATTTCTTCCTTGATCGCTTGAAGCTCTAGAAGGTAAATTTTACATAAATTTCTTCCTTGATTGCTTGAAGCTCTGGGAGTTAAATTCTATATAAATTTCTTCCTTGATCGCCTGAAGCTCTAGGAGGTAAATTTTACGTAAATTTCTTCCTTGATCGCCTGAAGCTCTGGGAGATAAATTTTACGTAAATTTCTTCCTTAATCGCCTGAAGCTTTGGGAGATAAATTTTACATAAATTTCTTCCTTGATCGCTTGAAGCTCTGGGAGGTAAATTTCTTCCTTCATCGCCTGAAGCTCTGGGAGGTAAATTTTATGTAAATTTCTTCCTTGATCGCCTGAAGCTCTGGGAGGTAAATTTTACGTAAATTTCTTCCTTGATCGCCTGAAGCTCTGGGAGGCAAATTTTATGTAAATTTCTTCCTTGATCGCCTGAAGCTTTGGGAGGTAAATTTTACGTAAATTTCTTCATTGATCGCCTGAAGCTCTGGGAGGTAAATTTTACGTAAATTTCTTCCTTGATCGCCTGAAGCTCTGGGAGGTAAATTTTACGTAAATTTCTTCCTTGATCGCCCGAAGCTCTGGGAGGTAAATTTTACGTAAATTTCTTCCTTCATCGCCTAAAGCTCTGGGAGGTAAATTTTACGTAAATTTCTTCCTTGATCGCCCGAAGCTCTGGGAGGTAAATTTTACGTAAATTTCTTCCTTGATCGCCTGAAGCTCTGGGAGGTAAATTTTACGTAAATTTCTTCCTTGATCGCCTGAAGCTCTGGGAGGTAAATTTTACGTAAATTTCTTCCTTGATCGCCTGAAGCTCTGGGAGGTAAATTTTACGTAAATTTCTTCCTTGATCGCCTGAAGCTCTGGGAGGTAAATTTTACTTAAATTTCTTCCTTGATCGCCTGAAGCTCTGGGAGGTAAATTTTATGTAAATTTCTTCCTTGCTCGCCTGAAGCTCTAGGAGGTAAATTTTACGTAAATTTCTTCCTTGATTGCCTGAAGCTTTGGGAGGTAAATTTTACGTAAATTTCTTCCTTGATCGCCCGAAGCTCTGGGAGGTAAATTTTACGTAAATTTCTTCCTTGATCGCCTGAAGCTCTGGGAGGTAAATTTTACGTAAATTTCTTCCTTGATCGCCTGAAGCTCTGGGAGGTAAATTTTACGTAAATTTCTTCCTTCATCGCCTGAAGCTCTAGGAGGTAAATTCTACGTAAATTTCTTCCTTGATCGCCCGAAGCTCTAGGAGGTAAATTTTACGTAAATTTCTTCCTTGATCGCCTGAAGCTTTAGGAGGTAAATTTTACGTAAATTTCTTCTTTGATCGCCTGAAGCTCTAGGAGGTAAATTTAATCTAAATTTCTTCCTTGATCGCCTGAAGCTCTAGGAGGTAAATTTTACATAAATTTCTTCCTTGATCGATTGAAGCTCTGGGAGGTAAATTTAATCTAAATTTCTTCCTTGATCGCCTGAAGCTCTAGGAGGTAAATTTTACGTAAATTTCTTCCTTGATCGCCTGAAGCTCTGGGAGGCAAATTTTATGTAAATTTCTTCCTTGATCGCCTGAAGCTTTGGGAGGTAAATTTTACGTAAATTTCTTCATTGATCGCCTGAAGCTCTGGGAGGTAAATTTTACGTAAATTTCTTCCTTGATCGCCCGAAGCTCTGGGAGGTAAATTTTACGTAAATTTCTTCCTTGATCGCCTGAAGCTTTGGGAGGTAAATTTTACGTAAATTTCTTCCTTGATCGCCTGAAGCTCTGGGAGGTAAATTTTACGTAAATTTCTTCCTTGATCGCCCGAAGCTCTGGGAGGTAAATTTTACGTAAATTTCTTCCTTCATCGCCTAAAGCTCTGGGAGGTAAATTTTACGTAAATTTCTTCCTTGATCGCCTGAAGCTCTGGGAGGTAAATTTTACGTAAATTTCTTCCTTGATCGCCTGAAGCTCTGGGAGGTAAATTTTACGTAAATTTCTTCCTTGATCGCCTGAAGCTCTGGGAGGTAAATTTTACGTGAATTTCTTCCTTGATCGCCTGAAGCTCTGGGAGGTAAATTTTATGTAAATTTCTTCCTTGATCGCCTGAAGCTCTAGGAGGTAAATTTTACGTAAATTTCTTCCTTGATTGCCTGAAGCTTTAGGAGGTAAATTTTACGTAAATTTCTTCCTTGATCGCCCGAAGCTCTGGGAGGTAAATTTTACGTAAATTTCTTCCTTGATCGCCTGAAGCTCTGGGAGGTAAATTTTACGTAAATTTCTTCCTTGATCGCCTGAAGCTCTGGGAGGTAAATTTTACGTAAATTTCTTCCTTCATCGCCTGAAGCTCTAGGAGGTAAATTCTACGTAAATTTCTTCCTTGATCGCCCGAAGCTCTAGGAGGTAAATTTTACGTAAATTTCTTCCTTGATCGCCTGAAGTTTTAGGAGGTAAATTTTACGTAAATTTCTTCCTTGATCGCCTGAAGCTCTAGGAGGTAAATTTTACATAAATTTCTTCCTTGATCGCCTGAAGCTCTAGGAGGTAAATTTTACATAAATTTCTTCCTTGATCGCCTGAAGCTCTAGGAGGTAAATTTTACATAAATTTCTTCCTTGATCGCCTGAAGCTCTAGGAGGTAAATTTTACATAAATTTCTTCCTTGATCACCTGAAGCTGTGTGAGGTAAATTTTACGTAAATTTCTTCCTTGATCGCCTGAAGCTTTGGGATGTAAATTTCTTCCTTGATCGCCCGAAGCTTTGGGAGGTAAATTTTATGTAAATTTCTTCCTTGATCGCCTGAAGCTCTAGGAGGTAAATTTTACATAAATTTCTTCCTTGATCGCCTGAAGCTCTAGGAGGTAAATTTTACATAAATTTCTTCCTAGATCGCCTGAAGCTTTGGGAGGTACACTTTACGTAAATTTCTTCCTTGATCGCCTGAAGCTCTGGGAAGTAAATTTGCCGTAAATTTCTTCCTTGATCGCCTGAAGCTCTAGGAGGTAAATTTTACGTAAATTTCTTCCTTGATCGCCTGAAGCTCTGGGAGATAAATTTTACGTAAATTTCTTCCTTGATCGCCTGAAGCTTTGGGAGGTAAATTTCTTCCTTGATCGCTTGAAGCTCTTGGAGGTAAATTTTACGTAAATTTCTTCCTTGATCGCCTGAAGCTCTGGGAGGTAAATTTTACGTAAATTTCTTCCTTGATCGCCTGAAGCTCTGAGAGGTAAATTTTACGTAAATTTCTTCCTTGATCGCCCGAAGCTCTAGGAGGTAAATTTTACGTAAATTTCTTCTTTGATCGCCTGAAGCTCTGGGAGGTATATTTTACGTAAATTTCTTCCTTGATCGCCTGAAGCTCTAGAAGGTAAATTTTACATAAATTTCTTCCTTGATTGCCTGAAGCTCTGGGAGTTAAATTCTATATAAATTTCTTCCTTGATCGCCTGAAGCTCTAGAAGGTAAATTTTACGTAAATTTCTTCCTTGATCGCCTGAAGCTCTGGGAGATAAATTTTACGTAAATTTCTTCCTTGATCGCCTGAAGCTCTGGGAGATAAATTTTACATAAATTTCTTCCTTGATCGCTTGAAGCTCTGGGAGGTAAATTTCTTCCTTCATCGCCTGAAGCTCTGGGAGGTAAATTTTATGTAAATTTCTTCCTTGATCGCCTGAAGCTCTGGGAGGTAAATTTTACGTAAATTTCTTCCTTGATCGCCTGAAGCTCTGGGAGGCAAATTTTATGTAAATTTCTTCCTTGATCGCCTGAAGCTTTGGGAGGTAAATTTTACGTAAATTTCTTCATTGATCGCCTGAAGCTCTGGGAGGTAAATTTTACGTAAATTTCTTCCTTGATCGCCTGAAGCTCTGGGAGGTAAGTTTTACGTAAATTTCTTCCTTGATCGCCCGAAGCTCTGGGAGGTAAATTTTACGTAAATTTCTTCCTTCATCGCCTAAAGCTCTGGGAGGTAAATTTTACGTAAATTTCTTCCTTGATCGCCTGAAGCTCTGGGAGGTAAATTTTACGTAAATTTCTTCCTTGATCGCCCGAAGCTCTGGGAGGTAAATTTTACGTAAATTTCTTCCTTGATCGCCTGAAGCTCTGGGAGGTAAATTTTACGTAAATTTCTTCCTTGATCGCCTGAAGCTCTGGGAGGTAAATTTTACGTAAATTTCTTCCTTGATCGCCTGAAGCTCTGGGAGGTAAATTTTACGTAAATTTCTTCCTTGATCGCCTGAAGCTCTGGGAGGTAAATTTTACGTAAATTTCTTCCTTGATCGCCTGAAGCTCTGGGAGGTAAATTTTATGTAAATTTCTTCCTTGATCGCCTGAAGCTCTAGGAGGTAAATTTTACGTAAATTTCTTCCTTGATTGCCTGAAGCTTTGGGAGGTAAATTTTACGTAAATTTCTTCCTTGATCGCCCGAAGCTCTGGGAGGTAAATTTTACGTAAATTTCTTCCTTGATCGCCTGAAGCTCTGGGAGGTAAATTTTACGTAAATTTCTTCCTTGATCGCCTGAAGCTCTGGGAGGTAAATTTTACGTAAATTTCTTCCTTCATCGCCTGAAGCTCTAGGAGGTAAATTCTACGTAAATTTCTTCCTTGATCGCCCGAAGCTCTAGGAGGTAAATTTTACGTAAATTTCTTCCTTGATCGCCTGAAGCTTTAGGAGGTAAATTTTACGTAAATTTCTTCTTCGATCGCCTGAAGCTCTAGGAGGTAAATTTAATCTAAATTTCTTCCTTGATCGCCTGAAGCTCTAGGAGGTAAATTTTACATAAATTTCTTCCTTGATCGATTGAAGCTCTGGGAGGTAAATTTAATCTAAATTTCTTCCTTGATCGCCTGAAGCTCTAGGAGGTAAATTTTACGTAAATTTCTTCCTTGATCGCCTGAAGCTCTGGGAGGCAAATTTTATGTAAATTTCTTCCTTGATCGCCTGAAGCTTTGGGAGGTAAATTTTACGTAAATTTCTTCATTGATCGCCTGAAGCTCTGGGAGGTAAATTTTACGTAAATTTCTTCCTTGATCGCCCGAAGCTCTGGGAGGTAAATTTTACGTAAATTTCTTCCTTGATCGCCTGAAGCTTTGGGAGGTAAATTTTACGTAAATTTCTTCCTTGATCGCCTGAAGCTCTGGGAGGTAAATTTTACGTAAATTTCTTCCTTGATCGCCCGAAGCTCTGGGAGGTAAATTTTACGTAAATTTCTTCCTTGATCGCCTGAAGCTCTGGGAGGTAAATTTTACGTAAATTTCTTCCTTGATCGCCTGAAGCTCTGAGAGGTAAATTTTACGTAAATTTCTTCCTTGATCGCCTGAAGCTCTGGGAGGTAAATTTTACGTGAATTTCTTCCTTGATCGCCTGAAGCTCTGGGAGGTAAATTTTATGTAAATTTCTTCCTTGATCGCCTGAAGCTCTAGGAGGTAAATTTTACGTAAATTTCTTCCTTGATTGCCTGAAGCTTTGGGAGGTAAATTTTACGTAAATTTCTTCCTTGATCGCCCGAAGCTCTGGGAGGTAAATTTTACGTAAATTTCTTCCTTGATCGCCTGAAGCTCTGGGAGGTAAATTTTACGTAAATTTCTTCCTTGATCGCCTGAAGCTCTGGGAGGTAAATTTTACGTAAATTTCTTCCTTCATCGCCTGAAGCTCTAGGAGGTAAATTCTACGTAAATTTCTTCCTTGATCGCCCGAAGCTCTAGGAGGTAAATTTTACGTAAATTTCTTCCTTGATCGCCTGAAGCTCTAGGAGGTAAATTTTACATAAATTTCTTCCTTGATCGCCTGAAGCTCTAGGAGGTAAATTTTACATAAATTTCTTCCTTGATCGCCTTAAGCTCTAGGAGGTAAATTTTACGTAAATTTCTTCCTTGATTGCCTGAAGCTTTGGGAGGTAAATTTTACGTAAATTTCTTCCTTGATCGCCCGAAGCTCTGGGAGGTAAATTTTACGTAAATTTCTTCCTTGATCGCCTGAAGCTCTGGGAGGTAAATTTTACGTAAATTTCTTCCTTGATCGCCTGAAGCTCTGGGAGGTAAATTTTACGTAAATTTCTTCCTTCATCGCCTGAAGCTCTAGGAGGTAAATTCTACGTAAATTTCTTCCTTGATCGCCCGAAGCTCTAGGAGGTAAATTTTACGTAAATTTCTTCCTTGATGGCCTGAAGCTCTAGGAGGTAAATTTTACATAAATTTCTTCCTTGATCGCCTGAAGCTCTAGGAGGTAAATTTTACATAAATTTCTTCCTTGATCGCCTTAAGCTCTAGGAGGTAAATTTTACATAAATTTCTTCCTTGATCACCTGAAGCTGTGTGAGGTAAATTTTACGTAAATTTCTTCCTTGATCGCCTGAAGCTTTGGGATGTAAATTTCTTCCTTGATCGCCCGAAGCTTTGGGAGGTAAATTTTATGTAAATTTCTTCCTTGATCGCCTGAAGCTCTAGGAGGTAAATTTTACATAAATTTCTTCCTTGATCGCCTGAAGCTCTAGGAGGTAAATTTTACATTAATTTCTTCCTAGATCGCCTGAAGCTTTGGGAGGTATACTTTACGTAAATTTCTTCCTTGATCGCCTGAAGCTCTGGGAAGTAAATTTGCCGTAAATTTCTTCCTTGATCGCCTGAAGCTCTAGGAGGTAAATTTTACGTAAATTTCTTCCTTGATCGCCTGAAGCTCTGGGAGATAAATTTTACGTAAATTTCTTCCTTGATCGCCTGAAGCTTTGGGAGGTAAATTTCTTCCTTGATCGCTTGAAGCTCTTGGAGGTAAATTTTACGTAAATTTCTTCCTTGATCGCCTGAAGCTCTGGGAGGTAAATTTTACGTAAATTTCTTCCTTGATCGCCTGAAGCTCTGAGAGGTAAATTTTACGTAAATTTCTTCCTTGATCGCCCGAAGCTCTAGGAGGTAAATTTTACGTAAATTTCTTCTTTGATCGCCTGAAGCTCTGGGAGGTAAATTTTACGTAAATTTCTTCCTTGATCGCCCGAAGCTCTAGGAGGTAAATTTTACGTAAATTTCTTCCTTGATCGCCCAAAGCTCTAGGAGGTAAATTTTACGTAAATTTCTTCCTTGATCGCCCGAAACTCTAGGAGGTAAATTTTACGTAAATTTCTTCCTTGATCGCCTAAAGCTCTGGGAGGTAAATTTTACATAAATTTCTTCCTTGATCGCCTGAAGCTCTAGGAGGTAAATTTTACATAAATTTCTTCCTTGATCGCCTGAAGCTCTAGGAGGTAAATTTTACATAAATTTCTTCCTTGATTGCTTGAAGCTGTGTGAGGTAAATTTTACGTAATTTTCTTCCTTGATCGCCTGAAGCTCTGGAATGTAAATTTCTTCCTTGATCGCCTGAAGCTCTGGGAGGTAAATTTCTTCCTTCATCGCCTGAAGCTCTGGGAGGTAAATTTTACGTAAATTTCTTCCTTCATTGCCTGAAGCTCTGGGAGGTAAATTTTACGTAAATTTCTTCCTTGATCGCCTGAAGCTCTGGGAGGCAAATTTTACGTAAATTTCTTCCTTGATCGCCTGAAGCTCTAGGAGGTAAATTTTATGTAAATTTCTTCCTTGATCGCCTGAAGCTTTGGGAGGTAAATTTTATATAAATTTCTTCATTGATCGCCTGAAGCTTTGGGAGGTAAATTTTACGTAAATTTCTTCCTTGATCGCCTGAAGCTCTGGGAGGTAAATTTTACGTAAATTTCTTCCTTGATTGCCTGAAGCTCTGGGAG
Organism: Physcomitrium patens; assembly: GCF_059467195.1. Taxonomy (NCBI): domain Eukaryota; kingdom Viridiplantae; phylum Streptophyta; class Bryopsida; order Funariales; family Funariaceae; genus Physcomitrium; species Physcomitrium patens. The sequence continues at coordinate 15,414,917 of NC_143425.1, read as the reverse complement.
GTAAATTTTATGTAAATTTCTTCCTTGATCGCCTGAAGCTCTAGGAGGTCAATTTTACGTAAATTTCTTCTTTGATCGCCTGAAGCTCTGGGAGGTAAATTTTACGTAAATTTCTTCCTTGATCGCCTGAAGCTCTAGGAGGTAAATTTTACGTAAATTTCTTCTTTGATCGCCCGAAGCTCTAGGAGGTAAATTTTACGTAAATTTCTTCCTTGATCGCCTGAAGCTCTGGGAGGTAAATTTTACGTAAATTTCTTCTTTGATCGCCTGAAGCTCTGGAAGGTAAATTTTACGTAAATTTCTTTCTTGATCGCCTGAAGCTTTGGGAGGTAAATTTTACGTAAATTTCTTCCTTGATCGCCTGAAGCTCTGGGAGGTAAATTTTACGTAAATTTCTTCCTTGATCGCCTGAAGCTCTAAGAGGTAAATTTTACGTAAATTTCTTTCTTGATCGCCTGAAGCTCTGGGAGGTAAATTTTACGTAAATTTCTTCCTTGATCGCCTGAAGCTCTGGGAGGTAAATTTTACGTAAATTTCTTCCTTGATCGCCTGAAGCTCTAAGAGGTAAATTTTACGTAAATTTCTTTCTTGATCGCTTGAAGCTCTGGGAGGTAAATTTTACGTAAATTTCTTCCTTGATCGCCTGAAGCTCTGGGAGGTAAATTTTACGTAAATTTCTTCCTTGATCGCGTGAAGCTCTAAGAGGTAAATTTTACGTAAATTTCTTCCTTGATCGCCTGAAGCTCTGGGAGGTAAATTTTACGTAAATTTCTTCCTTGATCACCTGAAGCTATAGAGGCGAAGCGTTCAAAAGCTTCTTTCATTTTCAGCTCGACACTCCTCATCTCTATGCTTTAACTTAATGTGATACCACAGGGCATCAGCCATTCTTGTGGGTTTTTTTGAACTAATGAAAAGGAAGCTGTTGGATGTCTTTCCACACCACCTAAGATGTGTTGCACACTTAGTAAGGCCAGATACAAGCGTGGATTTTTTTTAATTCTACATCATATAGTAATATGCAAATGAACCCATTTCGTTTGTTTTAATGTTGTATACAAATGTTTGTTTTATTTTGTGACAATGAGAATTTTGTATTGATTTGTCAATCTATGACTTGGGGCTCCAATGTCTACTAATCGGTGTAATATCTGTATTATAACAGACAGCGGGGACTGCTGGAAGTACCACTGCAATACTGATACGCTTCCCAACAGAGGTGAATATTTTTTTTTTTTTAATTTGTTGTCAATTCATTGCTGGTTGTATTTATCTGCGTGATTTCATTATTTTGGTGCTTATAGTTGTCATGTATTTGGATGAGTTTTGTACTTTTTAAATTTCTTGTGGTTGCAATATAGGCTTAGCCTATATACCATAATGTCTGCTTTTGGATTGACCAATTAGACCTGACGTTATTTTTATTTTTATATGCATGACTTCTTGTTGTAATAATTTACATTTATGATAACTATTTTACAGATTTTGATTTGAAAAATATTGAAGATCTTCATTTGCATTTGCAATGCTTCCTCCATCCAAACGTGAGTATCCTATATTGGGTGACCTTCTCTAAAGTGTTTAGTCATTTGCCTTTTTTTAAGGCTATTCAATGGTAAAAAAAAGTCTGATTGAAGTGAATTGTGGTGACTAGCATAAATTTTGGCCTTTGGCAACTTATTGTTTGAAATTCTGCTTACAATTATCCATTTTTTTCAAACATGTTAACACACTCTATTGCAAGATGTTTATCTCTTGGGATGCAACAATAAGTGCAACAACTTCTCTTTATAGGAACAAAGCTTGTAGCAATTTTAATTGCTATTTGGCAAAAAAAGCCTTGAATTATGGAAACATCTTCAATCATTTATAATCAACAAAGAGCCATACAAAGTCAGTTGGTGAAAGGACATAACTTATTGCAGCTTTACTAGATAAAATAAAAGATCAAATTTTCAATACTATTATTGTTGTGATGAAAGCATTGCTATCACTGGATTATGTTTTGCTCATCTTTTTTCAATGGAACTTATACAAAAGTATGTTTATGTTATTTTGCTAGATTATATATACACAAGTAATAAATATTGAATGCCACTCCTTCATATTGTGGGTGTGACTTCCTTGAATTCCACGTTCTCATCATGTTTTGTGTTTTTGAAGGAAAAGGATAAAACTATGTTTGGACATTAAAGAGGGTTAAATTACTCTTTGATAATGGAGTGATACTACTTACATTGGTGACTAATAAGAAACTTGCAATTATGTTTCTAATAGATTTTTTTTTCCTATATCAACTAACCTTCTTTGTATTTAGCATATTAACAAGAACATTCTTACAAATTATAAGTAAGGATTTTTTATAGATAAGTGAAAAAACTTCATGTAATGTTGGAATCAAGTTGTAGGTAGTTGTATAATTGTTCTTTTTGATTTCAATTGACAAATACTTGAGCATGTGTGAACTAAAATACACCTCTACTAGTTGGAATTTATTCTAGTTCACTATAAGTAAATTAACTATATAAATTTTTAGAATTTATAGCTAATAATTAAATCATAATCAAATCACTCCTAACCTCCTTAAAACATCCAAGTAGTCTATCAAAAACTCCACCACCAATTCACACTTATAATAAAAACTCACTAAAATATTCATGCATTAAGAATCTACTTATTTAATTAATTTTATTATTCTTATCATTAATTAAAATTCATCCATCAACAAAAATGCATCCTTCAATAAGTTTTCTTGTTTATACATAAAAATTCATCCAATACATTTTCATCCAATTTAATTTTTTTTATTCAATTTCAACTGTTCATCCAAACTAACCTAATTCAATTCTAATCCTAGTTCATCCGCATCTACTAATTCATTCAACCCTATTTCATCCGCTCACTTCATGAGTTCTTACGGAGGGGGTCGATAGGCGGCCTGCCACTAGCCTTGGCGACGAGCTTCTCGCCTCTACAGCACTAACTACTCCAACCTCCGACTTCAACACCGCCATTGACGGAACAGGAAGCAACTGAGCAAGGAAAAAAAACCAGAGCCGTGAGTTTCACCGCACAGCAGCCCACTGTAATAAACCGCTCCAAAATTGCTCCAGCCACACAGCCACAGTACCAAGGGGACAAGGCTGCACCGCAGCACTTCAACGAGATAAAAAAACAGCTTACTGGACGGTGTATGTTTCGGCCCTGTTTTTTTATCTCGTTGATTGATAAAAAAAAACATACACCGTCCAGGACTTCAAGCAAAAATTAGAGATGAAAAAGTCCAAATTTGGATTGTTCTGAATGGACTTTTCTATGACCAAGTGGTTCACAATTTTTTTAATTTTGAACTACTAAAAGTGTATACATCTATAAAAGCACCAAGATAACATGAAGAGTATATGAGACAATTTACTACCACTTTTGGTATTCCATACAAATACTTGCTGCATAAATGTCTTACAACAAATGGTGTTTTATAATTAAGTGATTTCCATCTACAATGACATTTTGATTTTCTTTAGCCTTTGCCATTGCCTTCTATCTATGTCATTCAACAAAATATTCTACTAGTTGAGGCGTTATTTAATCAATTGGATGATGTATATCCTACATTGGATTCTAATCAACAAGCAAAGTCATAGTCAATTTTATTAGAATTGATATTGTATCAATATTGTGCTCCAAATGAGCCTAATTGTTGATGTTCTAAGGGACATCCTCTTGGTGCATTGAATTGTAATAAATTGCAATTCTCTATACAAAGAATTCCATCTTTATTTAAAATTGTGGAGGGACAACAAAGGTGATATAGAATATGTGATCAAGCTGGATATAACATTAGAGCATATTCTATACTACCACATCCAATTTAATTGATGTTTGATGAATTTGCAGCAAAAAAAAGTATAACTTTGGCTCTAAAATTCATATTCTATCTATTTTTTATTGCCTAGTAGCTAATAGTAATTGAACTTTATAGAGTCAAATCATATTAACTAAGTCAAATTCTTTCAATGGAGAGGCCATAACTATTGTCTTAAAGTCTACTTTTTGTTATAGACATATATATTTACCCTAATAGTTACTTGAATAATATGAATAGGTAGAAATAGATAAAAGTAGATTAAATTGATAATATCTTGTAGAAAACTTTTTTAGAAGCTTCATAGACAAGGTTTCATCTTTATATATATCTATAGGTGATTAATATGTTAGAAACTTGGCCAAAAAATTAGCCACGTGTTGTACATGTTGATAGCTTGTGGTACAAGTTAATTATGTGACGTATATATGAAAAACTTGTCTTGTAAGTTAAGACATGTGTTTCAAAAATTGGACATGTGTTGGAGATCTTATAAAATGTCACTATATAGTTCTTAGGTAGAGAATATATATAAAAGCAAGAGTGAAGCCTTTTTCATTCTTGTCAATTCTTTTCTTGCTTCTAATCTAATGTGAGTCCCATTAATATAGCTTAGTTAGTAGATTAGTTAAAAATATAGTTTTAAGTCATTTAATTATATAAATATTAAATTTAGATTTTTTTGACTATTTGAGTATTTTTTAGAATTTAGAGGTATTTATAAATTACAAAATTCTTATTAAAAGAAAAATTATAAAAATTAAATCTTAGTAAATTTTGGAGGCAATCATTTTAATTGATTTAATATTTTTACTTATTTTTAAGTATAAATAGTTAGTTATTGATACCAATATCTATATTAGCCTCTTATCTACATATATTATTTATAAAAATCTTATCAATAATTGATTAGTAGTTAGAAGAAGCATAAAAAAAAAATTATGTGTTTTTAATTAATTATATAAAAAATAGATTTTTTATTGGATTTAATTTTTTTTATAATTATAAAAAAATCATCTAGATAAAAAATATAACCTTGAATGAATATTAGAATTATAAAAATATTATAGAATTTTTTAGGAGTTTTTAGGAATGATTTCAAGATTTTGATAAAATTAAGTTTTATCACCTTAGGAGCTATTATGAAAAAATGGAATAAGATTTGAAGGCCATATAAGATTCCTATGCTATTTTGATTTTTTTAAATACCATGGTGAAGTCAAAAATATAAAAATATAAATTCTATTAGTAAAAAATAGGAGGATCAGTAGCTAATCTAATTCTTGTAGGAAGGAAGGTGCATAATTCCCATGAGTTGTAGCACCTTGGATGTAGGTAGGAAGATAAGACTAAGGTCTTGAGGCCTCTTTAGAACATCCATATATACTACTTGTAAGCCTTGGTGAGGTTCGAATCCTTAATCTATAAGCAAGTTATCCTTGACATAAAATATTTTTATTTAATTTTTTAATTACTCATATCTTATCTTTAAAATTTTATAACTTATAATAATTTGAATTTAAATTTTTTTTATGTTATTAGAAAGATAATAAAATTATCTATCTAAAAATATATTTTTTAATATTTAATTTAATTTTATTAGATGAAAATTTAATAAACAAATTTTGGACTACTTTTATTATATGCAATTGCTTCATTGCACTTATTTCACTTATTTTTTGTTTTTTATTTTTTAATTTATATTTTATATATTTTTTTGTTTATTGCATCTTTTTTTTATATAACCAATTACAAGCAATTCTTAATTGATGCCATCTTGTAATTTGGATTGAGGGAGAAATTTATCCTTATATCTAATTTCTAGAGTTTCTAAATTTTTAGTCTTTGGCAACAACCATTCTAGTTTCTTCTTGAATATACATACTTTTTTATAATCAATTTGTTATTTTTCCTTGTATCAAAGATATGAACCTTAAAGAACCAAAAATTTAATATGTTAGCAAAATCAACCCACCTTAATTATGTTTGGTAGTCTAATGGAGTAACTTCACTCATATAAGGTTAAATATCTTTTTTTTTAACCATTGTTTATCTACTATTTTATTTTATCAATTATTTATTTATTTATTTATATAAGTTTTTTTTAAATTAAATTAATTTATTTAATTATTTAATAATTTATTATATAAATAATTTTAGTTAATTAATCATTTATTTTAATTATCCAATAATTATCTTATAAAAGTTTTTATATGCATTCTATTCTTTAGCAAAGAAATGACCATATTAAAATATAGATCATAATATCACAATTGCCTATTATCACATCAAAAAATATGCACAAGAATTCTTCCAAATTTTGTTGTCTAACAACAACTCGAAATCAACTACCACTTCACAATAACATTGCAAATCATGGCAAATCTACCATAGTTGTCAATTTCCAAGCCAAGTCCTATCTTTATTACTATCAAACTATCTCTACATTTGCATAACACCATCACTTTTATCTCCTCCAATAACAACACCTTCACTTTGCCACCTCCTCTAAAAAGACTGTATAGCTTAGATTCATCAATATTAGGCCAACGCATTACCATTGTTGCCTCTCTTTTAATTAGTTCGAGCTCTTCTAGAATCTACACTCCCTCTTTTTCTTGAGTGGCAATCCTCCCTACTAATTTGGATCTACTTCTATGTTCCACGATCAAAAACTTCTTTATCCTGCAATCCTCACCTTCTTCTCTTTGGAGTCTTTCTTTCATCCTATGAAATTAGATCACAATTTGATCTTCTATGTAACCTTGACTCAAATTGCTACACTATCTAGCAATCTCAACTTCTTAGTGAGCACAACCTTTACCTCAAGCAACACACATGTCCTAGACAAATTCATCTCAATTAACTCAAACTTGTGTTTAACTTCTTTGTCTACTATATACCACTCCCTGCACTGTATTACTTCATTGTATTCAATAATTCTATTGCATTTAAATTTTAATGCTCTAGACTTCATTTGCTCAATACTATTGATATAACCTACTTAGTTTGTAATTGTCTAGACTAGAACTTGTGCAGCTTAGACCAATTTGACAAAATAGGTTGCTAGTTTGTATATGTGTGTGTTTTTTTATTTGTATTTTTGTGTGTGTGTGTGTGTTTTTTTTTTTTTTTTTTTTTTTTTTTTGAAGTCTTCAACACATCCTTATGAGAGATTTTTAAGAACCCTTTTAAAAGTATCTTTTATTCTATTCTTACTTAAAAATAATATGTCTAATTTTTTTATTATTTTTAATATTTTTTAAATTCTAAAGATCTAAATAATATATTTTCTATCATTTATTCCTTTCTTCACTCTTTTATGAATATGACATTGCTGTCTCTACTTAATCTAATTTTAAACTATAATTTTTTTTATCCACTATTATAATTGTACTCAATTCTTAATACTTAAATGAATATTTTCTTTGATAATTTATCCTACTTAACTACATTCAAAATTTTTGCTTTGTAATTCTATTGATTTATTCTAATATTTTTTTCTAATTATATTATGAATCAAAAAAATTGGCTCTCACAATACACTCTTATATAACTCAAAAAGAATAGATATTCATTCAAAATTAATATAATATTGAAACTGAAATAACTATTATCAAAGATAAGAAGACTAAAAAGTCTTGAAATAAGATTAATGATTAAAAAGGCATTGATAAGATTGAAGACGGCTTCATTCTTCTGTCCATATATATACTATCTAGCTAGAAGCTATGTGGTGACTTTTTTTAAGAATTCTAATATGTACTCAATATGTAAGACTCATTTTTTAACTTGCAAGGCATGTTTTTGATATAAGCGCCACATTATTAGCTTACACAACAAGTTATTAACATGTGTAACATGTGGATAATTTATTGGCTAAGTTTTTAACCTATCAATCACCAATAAATATAAATAAGGATGAAATCACGTCCATAGAGCTTCTAAAAAGCTTTTCTATAAGATATTATTAAATTAACATACTTTTATCTATTCATAACATCTAAATAATTATTAGAGTAAATATGTATATTTGTGACATTATCCCTCCTTTTAAGAATGAGTTCTATAAAGAATGGTGATCACATGTTGAGTAAGTTTAAGATGCCGCAAATTATATTTGCTACATACTTTGATCTTTGTTTTCTTCAAAGATAGTTGATAGGTCCTCTCAGCCATCAATAATATCACATTCCAAGGCAAGAAGATCATCCTATTATTTAATCATTATTGAAGCCTTGGTAACTTCTATCAAATAAAATATTTATAATATCATTAAGAGTTTTTCTTACTTCTAATAAAATCACTTAACATTGGACGTTTCTTCAAAGGTTGTTATACCAAATATATTGTATCTCACCATCTATTTGAGGAAGAACATGTTCCTCTTGAAGATCTTTATCTTGATTATATTATCTTGATGGGTGTAATAATTACAATGTCTTATTCAATAAATCAATAAAAAATGGTTCTTTAGTTGAATTTGTTAGCTATTGATTCTCCATCTCTTTAGCAATACAAATATACAAAAACTACAAATAAGGAAAAAATATCAAATGTAATTTTTTTTAAACTACAATTCTTTTATAGCAAAGATTTGCTATCCGTTATCTTCATTTTAATGAATGTTATCAATAAAAAATATTAATCTTCTTTGTTGCATTTGTAAGATTCTTGACTTGCTTCCATGTGCATTTACTAATATCATATACATGTCAATAAATAAGATATTTCAACCTATTTTGGTGTTGCCATAAGTCTAAAATTTTTTCAACTTCATATTCTTAATTATTATCTACTTCTATAAGAAGAGATGGTATTTGTTGTCTTCTGGGTATATTTAATATCTTATGTGACTCAAGAAGAGATACATAGTACATGAGATGGATCTTCATAACTTTTAGTAGGTAAAATCAATAAGTAATTGAATTAATTTTTTTACATATAAAAAATGGTTTAGGTCTATGATAATTTGATTTGTCATGAGGGCAAATAGTCTGAATAATATGACAAAATAACCATACCTTATTGCCAATATGAAATTGAGGTTATTCCTTACAATAAGCATATACATTAAACTTTTGTTGTTCTTGAGCTTCTTTTACTTGTGCCTATATTATTGCATGTAATTCTAACAAATAATTTGTCAAATTCTTTGCTACAAGATTATCAACTTTTAAAAAATTAAAAGTATTAAATCATGGATGATAATTATAATTGATAAAGAAAAGTGTTTGTTGAATAGAAAAATATATAATCTTATTATATGTAAATCCTACCAATGATAAAAGAGTTGTCCAATTATTTTGTTGGTAGTTAATGATACACCTTAAAACTTGACTCACTTGTTTTGTTTGGTTATCAATTTGAGGATAAAAAATGAAAGATAGTTTTATATGTATCTTTAAAATCTTGAAAAGAGTTCTCTAAAATCTTGATATAAATCATGTCCCTGTATTCAATATAATATTCCTTGATAATCCATGATAATAATAGATATTATTAAGAAAAAACTTAGCTGTTTCTTCACTTGTAATAGATTTTATACATCGTACAAACTGAGCTATCTTATTGAATTTATCTACTATCATAAATATATATTCAAAAGAAATTGAGATTAAAAGATCTATGATAAAATCCATAAAAATAAAAGATTGTAGTTGTTTTGAAATAGATAATGGCTAAAGAAGTCCACAAGGTCAATAACAAGGATTTTTTAATCTTCAATAAATCTCACATGATTGTAAAAAGTCTTTAATTACCTTCTATATTTCAAGCCACCAAAAAATTTTAGATATTAGTTCCAAAGTTTTCTTATATCTAAAATGCTGAATTACTAGAAATTCATGATAAGCTTAAAAAATACATAATTATGCTTTATCTTCTAGAATATATAATTATCCTTTGAAATAGAGTAGATTGAGCTTGACTTCAAACTTAAAAATATCTTAAGGCTTAAAATCAAGAAACTCATTTTTGTGGATCTCGTAGTTAATTTTGGCTATTAAATTTTTTCTAAAATGGATGCTATTAGGTGGAGTTTATTATTTGCTTTTACTTATAAGTGCACTACATCAATAGCAAAGTTTGATGTATTTATTTCTATAAAGAATGCTTTAGAGAAGTTGATGCAATACAAGATTGGTGCAAAAATATATGATGGCTTTAAGGCTTTAAAAGATACTTGAACTTCTTTGTTCCATTCAAGTTTGTTTTTACAATGTCAGATATATAAGAAGAGCAGTAACTTAAAAAAAGTCTTTCATAAAGATTCAATAATAATTGTCAAATCATAAAATTTATTACACATCTTTGATTATTTTTGGAATCTTTTAAACTAAGATAGTTTAAACCTTCTTAGGATCTATTATAAGGTTATTATTTGAAATGATGTACCTTAAGAAATCAATTTGAATAGTATAAAATATATACTTCTCTATTTTAGTATATAATATTGCATCTTTTAGTTTTTGTAATACACAACAAATATGAAGTTTATACTCTTTTGAGTTCTTAGAATAGATTAAGATGTCGTCAAAGTAATAGTTGACAAAGGCATCAAGAAACTCATGAAAGATACTATTCATTAAATATTGAAAAGCAACCGGTGCATTTGTGAGTCCAAAAGGTATGACATTATATTTGAAATGTCCATATCTGGTTCAAAATACAATCTTCCATTCATCTCATTCTTTAATGCATACCAAGTTGTATGCTCCTTATAGATCTATTTTAATATAAATTTTTATTTAATTGAGTTGATCAAAAAGTTCTGAAATCAAAGGTAAAAGATACTTATTCTTGATATTCCACATATATTTATAGAGATCTAACATTTTTTTTTTTTTTTTTTTTTACAAATAAGAAAAGAGTCACTGTTGAAGTTTTAGAGTAGCATATGAAGTTTTTATCCAACTTCTTATCAATGTACTTCTTAAATGCAACCAACTTATTTTGTAATAGGCTATAAATTGGGCCAAATGGTAATTAAATTTATTCTTGAAGATCTATCAAACAATCATAGGAATGATGCTTTAGAAGAATATTTAAATTCTTCTTTTCAAAAATGTCTTAATAATCTTAGTATTTCTTTGGAATGCCACTTGAAATTTTTATCAAAAATAGGTGTGGTATATATTACAAAAGTTGATCTTTCTTTCGCAGCATGTATGAAAGCTCTTGCACTTACCAATAAAAGTTTGGACATATTGAACTTATGGATTTCTATATGACTGACAAAATCTTAGACTAACTATGGAAAAAATCAAGATTACAAGAAATCTAGTCTATATGAGGGTTAAATTTGTTTAGCCCTAATAATCCTAAAAAAATTAGATAGAAGGAAATTTAATTAGATTAAATATTATTAAGCTATTTATAAATCATTGAATTAATTCTCTTGAATATTTAGTATAAAAAAATACTTATTGTGCTTAAAATCACAGATTTTGTGAATTAATGGTAGAATATTTAGAAAAAATAGAAAATAGATTGGTAATTGTAAATATTCGACCTTGGATAGAATTTAGTAAGACAAATTTCTATAATGAAAATGTTTTTTTGTAGTTAATATTAGATGATGGTCAAATGGAAGTAGTCCTTGTTGTCAAAAGAAAAAAATAAAATTTAATCATTAATAGTTAAAAATACATATATAATAATAATAATAATAATAATAAAATAATAAATAAAAAATAATAAGTTAAAAAAAGAAATAAAGAAAAGAAGAGTAGGAGAGAAAAAAAGAAGCAAATTAATAGAAGGAAAAAAGAAAAGAAAAATAGAAGAGTAGGAGAGAAGAGGGGAAAAAAAAAAAAAAAGAAAAAAAAAAGAAAAAGGCAAAAGGCAAAAAGAAAAGGAAAAAAGAAAATAAAATAGAAAGATGAACGCAAGGGCAAGAGGTTGCTCGTAACTTCCGACAGGCTATTTGCCCATAGAGGTCGAGGTCGCCCCAGACTCCTGTCTCTCCAATTTTTGTCCTTAAATCTTTCAGAAGTGTCTCGGCTTCCAGCACTTCAGAAGTATTTTTTCTGTGTTGCGCTATGCTATGCAATGGATTGTAGTTTTTTTTTTTTTTTTTTTTTTTTTTTCTTTTTCTTCTCCTTTAGTTTTATTCATTCTTGCGGATTGAAATTCCCACGAGCTAGTGTGACGACAGTTGAAACCTGTTGATTTGATTCTCTTGTTGTTCTTCTTGCGGAGGGTCAAGTTCAATGGACGCTGGGTTACATTTTTCATTTTTTTTCTTTTCTTGCATGGTGTGCAAAGAGCGACTATCCATTGAACTTTTGGTTTTTATGTTGCTAATCTTGGTGAGGTTGGCTTGCAGTTTTGTTGACGTGTGACGTCATGCGGCAAGTGATAAGAGCAAGCTGGTGTCAGGGGTCTAGCTCTAAATCAAGTTTTTTTGTTCTTTGTTCTGAGCGTCGTTCTCTAGTGGTGCTTCTTCGTAGTATGCGGCGGTGTTGCAGTTGCTATCGACTGCCGTTTGTTTTCTTCTTCGGACGTCGTCGACATTGCCGGTGGCTCGAATGCGGCTCGAGCGCATCGCGTGGAGGGTTGCAGTGGCGAGCGATGTTGTTCTGTCTAGATATTGTGTTCTCTTTCCTCTTATTGCTTACATCTTGTTGCCGAGCTGATCACAGATTCTCATTGCTGTTTCGCTGTTCCAAATCGTTGGTCATATTTTTTTGTTTTCTTTTGTTGCTGGAGGCGGACAGCACGACAGCAAGCTATCATTGCACAGTCCAAAGGTAGGCCTCCGGATGTGATCTTAATCCTTGCAACCAATGCCATCCATCATCGAACCTTGCTGCAACAAATTGCTTCTGAATCTTCTGTAGCTCTCACATTATGTGTGTGTGGAGTACACCAATCATTTTTTCTTAAAGTTGGGTGTATGATTCTGTGCTCAACGGTGTGGATAGGTTGGTTAGGCAGCGCGGTAGTCGTGGTATTGGGAGAAGCTGCTTTGCAATCTGGAAATCAAGTACATCGAAACAATATCAGGGCACGGACACTAGTTCGGTGTCTAAGAAGTTTCAGGGTCGGAACAACTAAGGCATGGAACGAGCAAACTGTAGATGCTCCACAACTTACTGCAAACTCAACAGTGGTTGGTCCCAAGCTGGAAAACTTCTTTGAGAGCCTGTCCGAGCAGACATGCGGCGGGATTCTGATTACATCAAAGGAGAAATCTGGTGTCCTTGTTGACCCCAATGCCCAATACTTTCAATCATTCTGATTACTCTATTCCAATTGAATTAGAAAAACCATGATAAAGGCGGATATTTGACAGTTGTACTAAGCTTGCCTGGAGGAGTTCTATCATTGATATATGCCATTTGAGTATTTTTTTGTTGTAGACGAGGACAAAGGAAGCACTCAAGGCTTCAGCCAAAGAGAAGAGAGGATTCGATTCAGTGCCACAAAGTGACCAAATCAAGTTCTACTTCTGATTCAATGAGGTTCTCGGACAGATGAATTTCTATTAGGTCCAGCTAAGTGTATTTACATGAATATAGTTAGGAATTAAATGAATTAGGGTTTAGTCAATTTAGAATTTGGACAAGTTAAATTGGATGAAGTTTTAATAGAGGATGAAATTTTAAAAATGGATGAAGTATGTCAATGAATTGTTATTCAAGGATGAAATATCATCCAAAGATGAGATTTTGTCAATAGATGAATTTTAATTAAATAAAAATTAAAATAAGATTATAAATAAATACACAAAATAAAATAAAATCATAATACCAAAGATTTTATAATTGTATGGAATTTATGAAGTGACTTATTATTTGTTTATTTATGAAGTGACTTATTATTTATAAATAATAAGTGACTTATTATTTTGTTTGACTATTTGGATGATTTAAAGAGTTTTAATTGTGAATTGATTAAGATTTAAATAAGAACCAAAATTTCTAAGATTAATTCACTTGTTGTAATCTAAAATAAACTTCCAACTAGTAGATGTTTATTTTAACTCACATTTTGATATATTTGCTTAGAAGGTTACCTTATAAGTCTTAGGTTTATTTGGAAGGCAATTGTTTTAATGTTTTATATTTTTTAATTATTTTATCTTGTGCTAGTACAATCTTCTACTGTTATTGTGGGTTGTTATTCTATAAGAACTCAAAGAGAAGAGCAAGCTTAAAGAAATTTAAAGTGGGGTAGAAGAAAGCTTAGATACAAACTTAGGATTACTTTAAGGATTTAGGAAGAGATGAGGATCTTCATCAAAGGTGGAGCTCATCTTCAAATTTGGTCATCACTTCTCTTCCTTGTTAATTTCTTGTTGAAGGCCCATGTCTAGTAGTTAGAAGGATTAAATGACCTTCTCTATCTCTTGTATCCTTTCTTTTCATTTATTTGCAAAATTCTTATTGGTAGAAATTCTCTAGTGGTAGAAAGATTTAATCATCTTCTATCCACTATACTCTTCCTATTCTTAAGTGTAGTATATAAAAGAATTCTTCAACAATATTTAAGAGTATTTCACCATTAAGTCAAGAAACTTTAGAAAAAAAAAAAAAGAAGAAAAGAAATAAAAACAAAAAAGAATTAGTAGTGAAAGAAAAAAAAAAAAAAACAAAAAAAAAACAAAAAAAAAATAATAAAAAAAAAAAATTCAAAGTCTACATTCTAAAATGAGTTCTCTTAAAGCAATCAATTAAACTTTTTATTTTGTTGTTTAAATTAATACAAGTTGTGGATTGATAAGCAAGGAGCTAAAAGAAGAAATTTGGCACTTAAAGAGTAAAAATTCAAGTAAGTTTCTTAGCATTTTTGAATTATTTTAATTATTCAAATTTTAGCACATATGTTTGGAACAAGGAGTAAAGAGTTGGAAGATAGAACCAAAGAAGAAGAAGAAGAAGTAATTATCTATTTTCTCTTCTAGGACTTGAATGTAGTAGGATAAAATAGAACCTTTACTTTTGATCCTACCCTTTAGATTAAGCTTGTGATTGTTTTTGGTGATTGTTTAGAATTTTCTTGTGGTGATTTGTTAATAAGTGATAAGTTGGCTAGCATTGCAGCCATATGAGTTTTCCTTCAAATTGGTTTGATGCATGCGAGGAACTATTTTGTCTAGTAATTTTTGTTGTTAATCAAGTAGTCGATAATTTCTTAACTACATTGATGTTAAAGATATAAATAAAAAAGAGCTTGGGCTTCCTACCAACAACGGAATGCCTTTGCATTGAATATTGTTTAGAATCACTTCCACATAAGGTCGTTCTATATAATAGTCTAAAAAAAGAAAAACCTTGCTTGGAGTGATATTCAAGTAAACATTCTTCTTTTAGGTTATTTCTATTGTATTTCCTTCCTTGTTGGAAAGAGTGTCTAAGTAGGATGTAGGTTGATAAGCATAAGATATTAAAAAACTTAAATTCCATAGTTACCTAGTTTAGCTTGTTTTAATTATTTTGGTTTTTATTTTGTAGAGATGATGTTGTGATTGTAGAAGTTTAATACAATGCTCTACTAGATTCCATAAATCCATATTAGTACAACCTTTGGAAAATCTAGAATCTTTAAAAATTATTAGATCCCCTTTGTATGATTCACATAATTGAATTACTTGTGTGTTTAGTACAAAAAATATACTTATGGTGTTTAAAATCACCAATCTAGTGAATTAATATAGGAATTTTGAGATAAATAGTAAAAATAAAAAAATAAAATAGAATGTTAATTGCAAGTATGAATCTCTTGTAGAGTTGTTCTTGAGAAGTGATTTTAAATTACATATCTTTTCTTTAGACTACCTAATAGAAATTTATAATTTTTTAATTGAAGTGTTATCTCCATTAAATATTTAATTAGACTAAAATCTAAGAAGGATCTATGATGTAAGTCAATTCAAAAGAAAAAAAATGGAATATATATATATATATATATATATATCGGAAAGGAAGAAGAAAGAGCCAGGAAAAAAAAAAAAAAAAAAAAAAAAAAAAAAACGATAAAGAAAAAGATAGGTGGTAAGGATGGCGACAGTCTGCACAAAAATGGTGGCAGCCTCCTCATTGATAGCCTCCTCGTTGATAGGTGACTGGGCCGCCTGGAACCCCGCTCTCAATTTTTTTTGTTTTCGGTAGAAGGATTTCTGGACTTCGATCACCACGGAATTCTCCTTGCGCGTATATTTTTTATATGTGTGATTGCGGCGGACTACGGTGCCACGGAATGATCAAGACTTCTTTGTGCGAGGCTGCTGACTAGGGCCTTGTGTCGGTACGAAGTGCACACTCTGAGCCGGTGGCAATTTGCGGTGAAGGAACCCAGCAGGGCGTTGCGGTCTCGTTCCTTCTGTTTTGGTTCTGAACTTTATGTGAAGACTCCACGAGTTGCGGTTGGTGTACAGCGATGCTGCCAAATTGTAGTGATTTCTTTCTCAGTACTGGTCACTCCACGGGTTAGCTTGGGTTCTTTTACTCTGATTGGAGTGTTGTGGTACAGTATTCTCATGTTTATTTTATTTTATTTCAGTTTTTTTCTCCTTCCTGGTGTGTTGCGGAATGCTATGAAGTCTGGACTGTTGCTGCTGGGGTAGAGGGGCGGTGCTAAATCTTGTTCCGGAGCTAGTTGTCTTTTCCCTTCTAGTGTCGATGACTTGTTATAATTTACGACGGTTAGTCAAGATCTTTAAGTGTTCAACGAAGTGGTCACGAAGGTTTACAGGTGCTGCACGGTGTGGCAATGATGGGTGCTAGTGACGTCTGGACTCGGTTGCAACTTCGACATTGTCTAGTCCTTGGCTCGGGTTAGCGGAACGATGCATCCAGCTTGGTTGCGGTGCAGTGCAAGTTGAGGCTTTCCATTCAAGATCTTCTTCAGGCCAAGGGTAACCTCCTAGTGGTGTTGTGAGTGCTTGGTTGGACGACGCTGAAGAGATCGGCATGGCCTTAATTGCAACCAAGTCAACATTCTTCTATGTTGGGAAGCTGCGTTGGGGTTCATTTCCCTTCTAGGTTTGGCAATGATCTGTGGCAGTCCAGAGCTTGGGTTGATCATCTTAGATGTGCTGTGTTCACCAATTTTTTCTTTTTTTTTCTCTTACTCGTCGAGCTGTTGAATCTAAGGATGGAGCGCCATTGAACTACAGAGATGGTGCAATTAAGCACTGTGTTCAGGTTCTATGATTAGGCGAGGAGAGCTCAGTTACGACGTGAAGTTCTCTCCTGCCAAAGGATTGCGGTACTTATTGTGATTCCATTTCTTTTCTTTCGATCTTTGCGAAAGGAGCCCGACTCCGACGGTGGAAAGTTTTCCTGTGTTTACAATAGTGTGTCACTGCGATGGATTGCAATGGTGGTGTTGCTTGGTTTCGAATCCAGACGAGGGCGTCGACAGTGCTAGTTCCAGCGACCAGTACAAACTGGCAGTGACGTGGTTAGGATAGTTTGACTGGACGGAAGTTAGGTTAGAAATAGGTTTAAGGTGGATGATTTTTATTGGACGAAACAATTAAGTAAAGGATGAATTATTGAAACCTTGATGGAATTTAAGTATGGGTGAATCTTAAAAGTAGTTGATAAGTCATTCATGGATGAGAAGTTATTCATGGATGAGAAATTATTCATAGATGATAAATTATACTTGGATGATTTTTTTGTTAATAGATAACAATTAATATAAAAAAAGAAAAAAGAAAAAAGAAAAATCAAATTAAGAGTTAATATGAGGAATTCTTTGGGCATGCATATGGTAGATAGAATGCTATTTTGAGTATGAGTTGATGATAGAGATTTTGCTTAATAACTTGAGGGTTTAAAGAAGATTAAAGAATGAATTGATTAGGATTTAATTAATAACTATAACTTCTAAAAATTTACATAATTAATTCACTTGTGGTGAATTAGTATAAACTTCCAATTAGTAGAGGTTTATCTTAGTTCATATTTTGGTGAGTCTATTAGAAGTTTTACCTTATAAGTCTTAAGCTTGCTTAGAAGGCAATTATTTTATTGTTTTATGTTTTTTAATTGTTTTATCTTGTATTAGTACAATCTTCTAGTGTTCTTGTGGATTGTTATATAAGAACTCAAAGAGAAGAGGGAGCTTGAAGAAATTTACAATGGAGTAGAAGAAAGCTTAGATATGGATTTAGGATTATTTTAAGGATTAGAATCAATTAGGAATAGATAAAGATCTTCATCAAAGGTGGAGCTCTTTTTCAAATTTGGTTATTATTTCTCCTCTTTGTCAAATTCTTATTGAGGGCCCATCTCTAATAAGTAGAGGGATTTAATCACCCTCTCCACTTCTTATATCTGCTCTTTTCAACTATTTGTAAAATTCTAATTGGTAGAAATTACCTAATCGTAGAAGGATTTAGTCATCTTTTCCACTTCTATACTCTTTCTATTCACAAATATAGTATAGAAAAGATTTCTTCAATAATATTCAAGAGTACTTGAAAAATAAGTTAAGAAGTTTTTGAGAAAGAAAAAATAAAAAAAAGAAAAAATAAAAAAAGAAGTAGAAATAAAGAATAAAAAGAAAGAAGGAAAAAAATCAAAATTCAAAGGCTACATTTTGATATAAGTTCTCTAGAGACAATCAATTAAGCTTTTTATTTTTTTAACTTAGATTAATATAAGTTGTAGATTAACAAGCAAGGAGCTAAAAGAAGAAACTTGGTACTTGAAGAGTAAAAATTCAAATATGTTTCTTAGCATTTTAAAATTATTTCAATTGTTTAAATTTTAAGGCATATACTTAGAGTAAGGAATAAAGAGTTGGAAGATAGAACCTAAGAAGAAGAAGCACTGTCATAATACATGTTGTTTTATTTGGAAATGCACTAAGCAAGTGGTTGTAGAAGGTGAAGTTGTATTTTACAAATATTCAAGAAACCTTAATAAGTTTCATCCATATAAGAAGAATGTAATTCAAATTTCAATTCAAAAGTACTTAAAGCCAATACAAAGTGATCAAAAATACTCTTCTTAGTAACCTCAATCATACATAAACTCCAATTGCCTTATTACTTTCATAGATAGGCAATTTTGATTTCTCTTTGCAAGCCCTAACTCTAATCACCAAGCTTTGGCAAGCTATAATTCCTAATCCAACCATCCTTTTAGTGCAAAATTTTGCATACAAATACTACTATAAGTCTTTTATATGCTTAAAAAAAATCCATCCCAATTTGACTTACAAATTAGGAGAAAAAGTCCAAAAACCGCACTAATGTCACTTAGCTACCAACTAGAAAGTTGATATAGATGTTTCAATTGTGATTTCTCCTTTTTCAACAATTGGCTTCAACTCAAAATTGGTGTGTAGCTTGATCTTAAAGTCTTCTAAGTCTATGCCAAATTTCATTTTTATCCAATCATTAGATCTTCAGATATCATAGAAAGCCTATCCAATTCCAAATTACCAACTTTTGATACCCTCTTGTACTAAAATCCAAATATCTCTCAATCGCATAATTAGATTAATACAAAATTTTACATATGTTTAGCACACCCAGTCAACCAAGTATTGTCAAATTTTGAATTATAGATATTACACCAATTGCACAAATTAGCCAAAAGTGCTAACTCTAATTATATTGTATAAATCTCAAATTATCAATACAAATTCTAATTTTGAACAACAATTGCTAAGTCATTCTAAACCTTATGAAAACAAGCCTTTGAAATAAGCTTAAAGCTAGTTCACAAATTCCAATTGTCAAACTTCAAATGCCTGTTTATTTTGCCTTAGGCAACAGTTTTAGTAGCTAGAGATTTGATTTTGACCTTGTTCCACAAATGGTTCATCTCCGAGAATCAATCCAACCTATTCTAGGGATTTTTTTAGCCTGACCTTATCCTCAACTTAATCCTAGTATCAACCATACTAATTATTTATCTCTTCTATCATATTTTTATTAATTTCTAGCTTTTTTGAAGCAATAAAAGAAATTCTATAATCCAAAAGATAGAATTACTAACCAATCATTTGTCTATTAGCTATTAAGACAAGAAAATAAACTAAGAGGCTTCTATAAAAGCCATGTTTAAATATCTTGAATTATTATTAAACCAAGATAATTAAATATTAATTAAAATTTTATTTTTGATTATATTTTTACTATATAGTTGCATTACAACATAACAACAAAAGAAGTAATTATCTATTCTTTCTTCTAGGACTTGAATATAGCAAGATAAAATAGAAACTTTACTTTTGATCCTACCCTTTAGATTGAGCTCATAATTGATTAAGGAGATTGCTTAGAATTTTCTTGTGGTGATTCATTAACAAGTATCAAGGTGGCTGGTGTTACATCCAAGTGAATTCTCCTTCAAATTGGTTTAATGCATGTAAAGAATTATTTTTTCTAGTAATTTTTGTTGTTAATCAAGTAGTGAATAATTTCTTAACTATATTAGTGTGAAGGATGAAAAGAAGGAGAGCTTTGGCTCCCTACTAGGAATAAAATACCTTTGCATTGAATATTATTTAGGATCACTTCTACATAAGGTTATTCTATGTAATAGTCTAAGAAAAAAAAAAACCTTGCTTGGTGTAATATTCAACTAAGCATTTTTTTTTTAGATTTTTTTTTTTTTTTTTTTTTTTTTTTTGTGTTTTCTTTTCTTGTCAAAAAGAGTATTTTAAGTGGGATGTAGGTTGATAAGTACAAAATATTAAAAAAATTAAATTCCATAAGTTACCTAATTTGACTTGTTTTAATTGTTTAATTTTTTAATTTTTTTAATGTTTAGAAGTGACGTTGTAATAATATATATAAATGAACTATTCTATTAAGTCCGACAAACCCGTATTAGTACAACTTTTGAAAAATCCAAAATCCTTAAGAACTAGTAGACCTCCCTTGTCAAATATTAGGACTTCAACTTGTAAACCTGATTTAAACATGTTTAGAAATCTATTCAAAGAATTTAAAGATCTTAAAAAAGATTTTAAAAGAATATTTTTATATTCTTTGATAGATAATATAAATTGATAGAATCAAATGAATACTCATTTATGTCAATCACCAGAGAAAATGGATCCAAATAGAGCAAAAAAGAAAAAGAACTACCACCCATACCAATTAATCTTTTGGTTCAACCAAGGAGTTTATTTATTTGGATTCTAAAGGAATTTAATGCTACTCCTATGTCTCCTAACCTTTTCATCTTTAAAGGTATAGGAGATGAAGATCCTTTGGCATATGTAAAACATTTCATAGAAAACTTACTATATATTTTATAACAAATAGGTGTTATTATTTAGTGTGGTTTTCAACCACATTAAAAGAGGAGGTATATAAGTGGTATTGCAACCACTTTCTTAACACCTTCTCAAATTGAAATATGATCCAACATATTTTTTTAGAATAATTTTGGCCTGAAGTAAGGCAAAGCACAGCCCTAACTACTTTATCTTCTCTTAAATAATGAAAGAATTAAGACATAACATCATATATTTTTTATTTTAAATTAGTGGTAATAAGGTTCATAGGAACATTATTCACCAACAACACCTTAAAGCATTTTTTTATGTATGGATTTTTAAAAAAGAGACAATTAAAGGAAATCCTCCATGTACATCTTAAAGACCTTATAGTAGTAAAAAATATAACAAAGCAAGTAGAATAAATAAATAAAGAGCATAAAAGGTTGTGGCATAAAAAAGATTATAATATTCTTGGCTTTATATCCATATATTCTAGGATTCCTTATACATCAAGCTCTCACATGCATGAATAACCATTATTAGTCCTCATAACACTAGGAGCCTATCTCTTACCTTTAAATACAAGGCCTCCACCTCCTTCATTGGCCTTGACTTATCTTATAGAAAATAATAGATAAAAGGAGGATTTACAAAAAAAAAATGAAGGCATCTTAGTCAAAGTTTCTAAATCAAATCTCTCATTAAATAAAATTAATGATATAATAATTAACTAGATTGGCTAGAAATTCCAACGCCAATCTTTTTACACCTTTAATTGAGTTAGGAAGATATAAAATAGGACTATAGTGCACTCAATATAGACAACAAGATATTTGGCCGAATTTTGTAACTCTTTGCTTCCACAAAACCAACATTCTCAATCATATGTATCTCCACACAAAAGTCAATCTTTTTAAGGGAGTAATTTAGAGCAATAAGGATTTGATTCTAGAATCTAAGGTCCTAGAGGTCAAGTAAGATACCAAGTAGAATTTTACATATTTTAGGAGAAAAGACATCTATCTGGTGAATTTTGGATTAAAAACTAGATAGAGTGTGGAAATTGTGGTAGTAACCATTCCACAAAGTTTTGTAGGAAAGCACATAAAGTAGTTTCCTTACAATCTCTATGTAGTAATTATATTCAATAATCCTTTAACAATCATAAGAAAGCAAGATAACCTCCAACGGGTAACAATTTAAGGCCTTCAAATTTGTACTATGACTATAAAAATAATAAATAAAGCTAGAATGTGTCTACTAGGCTTTAAACTAGTTTTAGATATATGTCACTAAATTCTAATCAAAATCAACTTCAATGTCAAAATCCTTCTAATCAATCAAGATATAACCAAAGATCTTTAGATGTGAGATTTGTATCTCAGTCCATAAAAGAGTTTGAAGCTATTAAAAATTTCACACAACCTATTGTCAATCAAGCTTTTCTTCTAGAATTGAATTTAATAACCTTTGAAAAAAATCAATCAAAGGAAAAGAACTTACCTATGGTACCAATTCTAGTGATAATGATTAGATTTGGAGCCATATCTTTATCTATTAGTCAAGAAAAAGAAACGAGTGCCTTAAATAGTCCACCTTGCTTCTTGAATTTAGAACAAGTCATGAAAGATACAATTAAAGCAATTTAGAATAATATTATTGAATTTATAAGATTTGATTTTTTAGTAGAAATATCATTTTAATATCTTCATATTAAATAGAAGCCAAGTATTAATACAAACAATCTTAGTTGAAAAGGTCCCAAAATTTTCATGTATAAAATCCTTCAATATAAGGATGTGAAAGAATCTAAAACACAAGAATATAACTTATGAGATGATTTTAGTAAGTTGAAGTCTAATATCATATTTGTTCAACTATTGGAAATTTCTCCAATAGATACAAAGGCATTAAAAAACTACATTCTAATGAAAAATAAAAAAAAACCTAAAGTTATGATGGAAGCAAAAATAGATGCCTATACTAAAGAAAGTGAAGCAAAAGTAACAAAAATTGAGGTTTTTATTACAAATGAGATAATATCCTATACCATTACAGATGGTGGAAGTCATTTGAACATTATGTCCTTCCAAACCATAGAAAAATTAGGATTAAATGTCGCTAGCCTATCTCTCTTTATCATCGAGATGACAAATCAAAGCCTATCTATTTCAATGGGCCAAATAAAAAATTGTAAGATTTAGATTGGAAAAAATTAATATGCCTTAATATATCATGTCATTTAAATATATATGTTAAAAGATTCTTTTTTCTTACTGCTTGGTAGGCTATGGTTAAGGAATTTAAAAGCCATAGTCAACTAGAGAAGAAAATAGTCCTATATTATTTTTGGTCTATAAAAAAATATAACCAAAATCTTTACACAACATGTATGTGATCATGAAAAAAAATAATTCCATTGATTCTTGAAAAAATAACCAACAATCTAAAACATAAGGCAAAATTACAAAAGTGGTCAATTTAATTGACGAAGATTCAAAGAAAATAGAATACCTAGATCCCAACCTTCATTATTAAAAGGATGATGGAGATTTTAAATACTCATTAGATAATTATCTTGACTTTAATTTTGATTATTTTGAATCCATTAATTTTATGGAAGGAATGTTGAAGATTTTTGAAGTTGAGGAAATTCAAGTCTTTAATATTAATGCAAATGGAAAATTAGAAGAAGAAATTAAAGTCCTTAGAAGAGATAAAGACTTAATTCTATCTCATAGATTTTTAAACACTTCATTGAAAATTTTGATTGGCAATAGAATTATTAATTACCCTCTTATACCTAGTAATTAGTATAGAAACTCTTTGGGATAATTTCTAATATAAAAATTTGAATAGAAACTCATAGATATATCTCATGAAAAAGATGAGATAAAAAATATTAAAATAAGAACTTATTTAAATGAAGAAGAAGTATTTAGATATTGTGATTTGATCATGAAATATTGAATTATTTTAACATGGTTATAGAAGGATTTGAAGGATATATTACATGAAGTAGTTCAACAAAATATTTCTTTTATTCATGGTACTAAGATAATTAGACAAAAAAAATGACATATGAACCTCTAACTTTAATTGATTGTTAAGAGAGTTAAAGAAATTGTTACATATCAGATTTATTAAATTAGTAGAAATAATAGATTAGGTCTCTCCTATGATCCTAATAAAGAAAAAAAATGTTAAATTAAGAGTGTGCATAGATTATAGAAAACTTGATAAGTATACCTAAAATGACCATTTTTTCCTTTTTTTATTAATAGTATTTTAGATGAAGTGGTGGTCAAAAAACCTATATATTTATGGATGGTTATTTGGATTATAATCAAATTGCTATAGCTTTAGAAGATTTCTATAAAAAAAACTTTTACTACTCCCTAGGTATCTTCATTTTTTTACTCATACCTTTTGAACTTAGTAATGCCCTTCCTATCTTCCAAAGAACCGTGACCTTTGTCTTTTCAGATTTCCTACATAAATCCATGATGATGTTTATGGATGGTTTTAACATCCAATCTAATGCCAAGGACCATCTAGAATATATAGAAGAGACTTTAGAAAAGTGTAGATAAACAAAAATTTATTTAAATCCCTACAAAATATACTTGGCAATAAAAAATAAAAAAAAAAGGAGGTCTTGTTAGATTATGTAGTTTCTAAAGAAGGAAGAAAATCTGATCTAAAAAAATAGAGGTTATAGCCAAAATAAAACCTTCTAAAAATATTAAGAAAGTAGAAAGGATCTTAAGACATCTTAGATGGTATAAAGAATTAATTTCCAACTTTGCTACAAAACCTTTATCTATTATCAACTTTAAAAAGAAGTTAGTTAAGTTTGAGTATATAAAAGATTATCAAGAAGCCTTTGATTGAATAAAAACAACATTAAGCTCTTATCTAGTTTTAAAACCTCTTAATTGAGATCTTTTCTTCTATATCTATTGAGATGCTTCATCTGTAGCAATAAGTAGTACATTATGTCAATCAAAAAAAAGTGGGCGTAAAAGTTATCTTATAATATTTGCTAGCATAAAATTAAATGCAAAAGAATAAAATTATAATACCATATATATATATATATATATATATATATACTTAGCCATCATCTTTTCTATGAAAAAATTCTGACATTACCTTCTATTAAATTACATGGTGTTTTTTGTTGATCATATGGCCATCAAATATCAAGTCAATAAAATATATTTGAATGGTCATATAGCTTGATAGATATTATTATTAGAAAAATTTGACTACAAGGTAGAATACAAACTTGAGAAATTACATTACCAAATTAATTATCTTTCAAGATTAGAAGAAGGATTAAGCCCTACTCCTATTGATGACAACTTGGTAGATGAATTTCTTTTTATCATCTTCATCCATCCTTCTTGGTACAACCACATTACAATTTTTTTAAATTCTAATCAGTTTCCAAAAAAGTTGTCCAAACATGAACGATGTAAGATTTAAATTAACAACACTCATTTTTTTATTATAGAAAAATAATTATATCATCAAAGAGTAGATAATTTACTCATATAATATGTGGTATTTAATAAAGTAGTAGCCATATTAATGATATACCACAATAATGCATATGAGAGAGACCTCTTGGATAGATTGACAATTTATAAAGAAATGAGAGCAAGATACTACTAACCTACTATGTTCCAAGTTGTATATGATTATACTAAACAATGTGATGTTTGCCAATGTTATGCAAAAAAATATTATATATGGCACTTTTTTTCTACATATCTTTGCCTTTAATTTCTTTTGAAAAATGAGAAATTGATTAGATAAGAGAAGTTCATACCAATTCTTTAAGAGAGATGAACCATATTGTAGTCACTATGGAATATCTAATAAAATGGACTAAAGCAAGAGCTATCAAAACCAACAATGCTATCTATGTGACTTATTTTTGTATATGAGCAGATTATTATTTGATTTGATTATCTTGAAATCTTCATTACTAATCATGGTACATAATTCTTAAATAGTATGATAGAAGAAATGACTAATAGATTTAAAATAAACTATCATATAACGACTTCTTATCATCTAAAAATTAATAATTATACAAAAAAGTGAATCAAATCTTGATTAATATGCCAAGAAAAATAGTATAATAATCAAAGAGAAATTGAAACACAAAATTATTAGTAGCTTTGGAGTACTTTTATTTTTTTAGTCATACCTTTTGGACTTTGTAATGCCCCTTTTACCTTCCAAAGAGCCATGATGTTTGCTTTTTCAGATTTGCTATACAAATCTATGATGGTATTCATAGATAATTTTAGCATCCAATCTAATACCAAGGACCATCTAAAATATGTAAAAGAAACATAAAAAGATTTAAAAAAATAGAAATTATTTTAAATCTTAATAAAATATATTTGGCAATACAAAAAGAGGTCTTATTGGATTATGTAGTTTCTAAAGAAGGAAGAATATCCAACCAAAAAAAAAAAAAGTCGTGACTAAAATGAAACCTCCTACAAATGCTAAGTGAGTAGAAAGGATCTCAGTATATCTTGGATGGTATTGAGAATTAATCCCCGTCTATGCCATAAAAACTTTATTTATTACCAACCTCAAAAAGAAGTTAATTAAATTTGAATAGACAAAAGAATGTCAAAAAGTCTTTGCTTGAATAAAGGCATCGTTAAGCTCCTATCCTATCTTAAAACCACCTAACTAGGATCATTTTTTTTCATATCTATTGTGATACTTCATCTATAGCAATAAATAGTACATTATATCAATCATAATATTTGTTGATTATATGCTTAGCCATAGTCTATTCTATGAAGAAATTCCAACATTACTTTTTATTAAACTTTGTGGTGTTTTTTGTTGATCAAATGGCCATCAAATATCTAATCAAAAAGAGAGATTTGAATGGTCATATATCTTGATGGATATTAATATTAAGAGAATTTTACTACAAGGTAGAATATAAACCTAGAAAATTATTTAACCAAGTCAATCACCTTTCAAGGTTAGAAGAAGAATTAAGCCCTATTCCTATTGATGATAATTTGGTAGATAAATCTTTTTTTATCATTTCCATCCATCCTACTTGGTACAACCACATTACAAAAAAATTAAATTCTAATTAGTTTTTGAAAGAATCGTCTAAACATGAACATCATAAGATTAAAATTAATAAGATTTATTTTACTATTATAAAGAAATAATTATATTATTAAAAAATAGATAGTTTTTGAAATAATATATGGTAATTGGTGAAGTATCAATCATATTAATGGCATGCCATTATAGTGCATATGGCAGATACTTCTTGGGTAGATTGATGGCTCAAAAAA
>NC_143425.1:7255000-7275000 GCF_059467195.1 Physcomitrium patens | reverse complement strand
GTGTGTATATGCATATGTATATTTGTTTGTATGTGTGTGTGTATTTATATGCACATGTATATTTGTGTGTGTGTGTATATGCATATGAATATTTGTGTGTGTGTGTGTGTGTTAATATGCACATGTATATTTGTGTGTGTGTGTGTGTGTGTGTTAATATGCACATGTATATTTGTGTGTGTGTGTGTGTGTTAATATGCACATGTATATTTGTGTGTGTGTGTTTGTATCTTTATATGTACATGTGTATTAATATGTGTGTGTATATGCATATGTATATTTGTGTGTGTTTGTGTATATGCATATGTATATTTGTTTGTATGTGTGTGTGTCTTTATATGGTCATTTATATTTGTGTGTGTGTATATATGCATTTGTATGTTTGTGTGTGTGTGTGTGTATATATGTGTTTATATATATATATATATATATATATATATATTTGTGTGTGTGTGTATATGCATATGTATATTTGTTTGTATGTGTGTGTGTATTTATTTGCACATGTGTATTTGTGTGTGTGTATATATGCATATGTATGTTTGTTTGTGTGTGTGTGTATATATGTGTTTATATATATATATATATATATATATATATATATTTTGTGTGTGTTTATATGCATATGTATATTTGTTTGTATGTGTGTGTGTATTTATTTGCATATGTATATTTGTGTGTGTGTGTGTGTATATGCAGATATGTATATGTATATATATATATATATATATATATATATAGTTATATATATATATTTGTGTGTGTGTGTTGATATGCCCATGTGTATTTGTGTATGTGTGTATGTGCATATGAATATTTGTGTGTGTGTGTGTGTGTGATAATATGAACATGTATATTTGCGTGTGTGTGTGTGTGTTTATATGCACATGTATAATTGTGGGTGTGTATATATGCATGTGTATATTTGTATGTGTGTGTGTGTGTTTATATGCACATGTATGTTGGTGTGTGTGAGTATATGCATACGTACATTTGTTTATGTATGTATATACATATGTACATTTCTGTGTGTGTGTGTGGTTATATGCATATATATATTTGTTTGTGTGTGTGTGTTTTTATGCACATGTATATTTGTGTGTGTGTATATATATGCATATATACATTTGTGTGTGTGTGTTTATATGCACATATATATTTGTGTGTGTGTATATATATGCATATATACATTTGTGTGTATGTGTGTATATGCATATGATATTTGTCTGTGTGTGTGTGTTAATATGCATATGTATATTTTTGTGTGTGTGTATATATATATGCACATGTATATTTGTGTGTGTATATATGCATATGTATATTTGTCTGTGTGTGTTTGTTAATATGCATATGTATATTTTTGTGTGTGTGTATATATATATGCACATGTATATTTATGTGTGTATATATGCATATGTATATTTGTGTGTGTGTGTGTATATATATGCACATGTGTATTTGTGTGTTTGTGTATATGCATATGTACATTTGTATATGTTTATATACCGATATGTACATTTTTGTGTGTGTATATATATATATATATATATATGTATTTGTGTAGGTATATTTATATGCATATGTATTTTTTTGTATGCGTGTATATGCATATGGACATTTGTGTTCGTGTATATATGCATATATACATTTGTGTTTGTATGTATATATGCATATGTACATTTCTGTGCGTGTGTGTTAATATGCATATATATATTTATATGTATTTGTGTGTTTATATGCACATGTATATTTGTGTGTATGTATATATATGCATATATATATATATTTGTGTGTGTGTGTGTGTTTATATGCTCATGTACATTCGTGTGTGTGTGTATGTGCATATGTACATTTGTGTATGTGTATGTGCATATGTACATTTGTATGTGTATGTGTTTTTATATGCACATGTATATTTGTGTGTGTGTGTATGTGCATATATACATTTGTTTGTGTGTGTAATTTTATATGCACAATTATATTTGTATGTGTGCATATATATGCATTTATATATATATATATATATATATATATATGTGTTTGTGTGTGTGTTTTTATATGCACATGTATATCAGTTAGTGTGTGTATGTGCATATGTACATTTGAGTGTGTGTGTTTTTATATGCAGAAGTATATTTGTGTGTTCGTATGTGCATATGTACGTTTGTGTGTGTGTGTGTTTTTATATGCACATGTATATTTGTGTGTGTGTGTATGTGCATATGTACATTTGTGTGTGTGTGTGTGTTTATACGCACATGTATATTTGTTTGTATGTGTATGTGCATATATATATATTAGTGTGTCTGTGTATGTCCATATGTAATATGTTTGAGTGTATGTTTTTATATGCACATGTATATTTGTATGTGTGTGTATGTGCATATGTACATTTGTGTGTGTGTGTGTTTTTATATGCACATGTATATTTGTTTGTGTGTGTATATACGCATATATATATATATATATATACAATTATATATATATATATATATATATATATATATATATATTTGTTTATGTGTGTGTTTTTATATGCACATGTATATTTGTGTGTGTGTGTATGTGTGTATGTACATTTGTGTGTGTGTGTTTTTTTATACGCACATGTATATTTGTTTATATGTATATGTGCATATATACATTAGTGTGTGTGTGTATGTCCATATGTACATTTGTGTGCGTGTGTGTTTTATATGCACATGTATATTTGTGTGTGTGTGTATGTGCATATGTACATTTGTGTGTGTGTGTGTATGTGCATATGTACATTTGTGTGTGTGTGTGTTTTTATATGCACATGTATATTTGTTTGTGTGTGTATATATGCATATATATATATATATATATATATATTTGTGTGCGTGTGTGTTTTATATGTACATGTAGATTTGTGTGTGTGTGTATGTGCATATGTACATTTGTGTGTGTGTGTGTTTTTATATGCACATGTATATTTGTTTGTGTGTGTATATACGCATATATATATATATATATATATATATATATTTGTGTATGTGTGTGTTTTTATATGCACATGTATATTTGTGTGTGTGTGTATGTCCATATGTATATTTGTGTGTGTGTGTTTTTTTATACGCACATGTATATTTGTTTATATGTGTATGTGCATATATACATTAGTGTGTGTGTGTATGTCCATATGTACATTTGTGTGTGTGTGTGTTTTATATGCACATGTATATTTGTGTGTGTGTGTATGTGCATATGTACATTTGTGTGTGTGTGTATGTGCATATGTACATTTGTGTGTGTGTGTGTTTTTATATGCACATGTATATTTGTTTGTGTGTGTATATATGCATATATATATATATATATATATATATATATATATATATTTGTGTGTGTGTGTGTTTTATATGTACATGTAGATTTGTGTGTGTGTGTATGTGCATATGTACATTTGTGTGTGTGTGTATTTTTATATGCACATGTATTTTTGTGTGTGTGTGTGTATATGCATATGTACATTTTTGTGTATGCATATATGCATATGTACATTTGTGTGTGTGTGTGTGTTTATATGCATATGTATATTTTTATGTGTGTGTGTTTATATGCACATGTATAATTGTTTAAGTGTATATATGCATGCATCTATTTGTGTATGTATATATATACATATTTAAATTAGTGTGTGTGTCTATTTGCATATGTACATTTGTATGTGTGTATACATATGCTAATGTACATGTGTGTGTGTGTGTACATATGCATATGTACATTTGTATGTGTGTGTATATATATATTTGCATATGTTCATTTATTTGTGTGTGTGTGTATGTGTATACATATATGCATATGTACATTTGTGTGTGTATATATATGCAAATGTATATTTTTATGTGTGTGTATATATATGCGTATCTATATATATCTATATATATATATATATATATATATAGATCTATTTATGTATGTGTGTTTATATGCATATGTATATTTGAATATGTGTATATATGCATATCGACATTTGTGTGTGTATATATATGCATATGTACATTTATATATGTGTGTATATGCATATCGACATTTGTGTGTGTGTATATATGCATATGTACATGTGTTTGATTGTGTGTGTATATATATGCATATGTACATTTGTGCCTGTGTGTTTATATGCACATATACATTTGTGCCTGTGTGTATATATGCATATGTCCATTTGTGTGTGTTTGTGTGTGTTTATATTCATATGTATATTTTGTGTGTAAGTGTTTGTAATTATGCATATGTATATTTGTGTGTATGTATATATGTATATGTATATTTGTATGTATGTGTGTATGTATATGCATATGTATATTTGTGTATATGTGTGTGTGTATATGCATATATATATTAGTGTGTATATGTGTATTCATATAGACATGTATATTTGTGTGTGTGTCTATATATATATAAGCATATGTACATTTGTGTGTGTGTATATATGCATATGTACATTTGTGTGTGTGTGTGTGTTTTTATATGCATATGTATATTTTGTGTGTATGTGTGTCTTTATATGCATATGTATAATTGTGTGTGTGTTTGTGTTTATATGCACATGTATATTTGAGCGTGGGAGTGTGTATATGCATATATATATATATCTTTGTGTCTGTGTGTGTTTTGATATGCACATGTATATTTGTGTGTGTGTCTATGTACAGATGTACATTTGTGTGTGTATGTATATATGCATATGTACATTTGTGTGTGTGTGTATGTGTGTGTTTGTTTATATGCATATGTATATTTTGTCTATGTGTGTGTTTATATTTATATATGTGTATACATATGAATATACATATATATATATATATATATATATATATATATATGTTTGTGTATTTATGTGTTTATTTGTATATGTATATTTGTTTATGTATGTATATGCATATGGACATTTTTTTGGGTGTATATATGCCTATGTACATTTGTGTGTGTGTATATATATGCATATGTACATTTGTGTGTGTATATATATATGCATATGTACATTTGTGTGTGTGTTTTCATGCATATATATATATATATATATATATATATACATTTATTTGTGTAAGTGTATTTATTTTGTGTGTGTGTATGTGTATATATGCATATATATATATATATATATATATTTGTGTGTATGTATTTATATGCATATATATTTTGTGTGTTTGTGTTTATATGCAGATGTGTATTTGTGTGTATGTGTGTATGTATATATATATATGCATATGTACATTTGTGTATGTGTGTTTTTGTGTATATATATATATATATATATATATATATATACATATATATATGTATATATATGTATATATATTTGTATATGTGTGTTTATTTGCATATGTATATTTGTGTATGTGTATATATGCATATGGACATTTGTGTCTGTATATATGCATATGTACATTTGTGTGTGTGTGTGTATGTGCATATGTACATTTGTGTGTGTGTGTTTTTATGCATATATATATATATATATATATATATATTTGTGTGTTTGTGTGTTTGTGTATTTATATGCATATGTATATTTTGTGTGCGTGTGCGTATATATATGTATATGTACTTTTGTGTATGTATATGTGTATATTTGTGTGTGTGACTATATATGTATATGTATATTAGTGTGTGTGTCTATATGCATATGAATATTAGTGTGTGTGTCTATATGCATATGAATATTAGTATGTGTGTGTGTGTTTGTATGCACATGTACATTTGTGGTTGTGTGTATGTGTTAGAGACATAGTCCTTAGAACCTTCTAGAGACAAGTTTCTAGAACCTTTTAGAGACAAGCTTCTAAAACCTTCTAGAAGCAAGTCTCTAGAACCTTCTAGAAGCTTCTTTGTCGGTAGAAGATGTTAGGGACATAGTCCTAAGAACCTTTTAGAGATAAGTTTCTAGAACCTTCTAGAAACAAGTCTCTGGAACCTTCTAGAAGCTTCCTAGTTGGTAGAAGTTGCTTGAGAAGCTTCCTAAATACGAGTATATATTGGAATCGAGGCTGAAGAGTTCTTCAGTCTCGACAACACATCTTTTGGAGCTCTAGTTCACCTCTCTGGTGTTGTTCTTGTATTCATCTGACTGATCTAGTTCTTGCCAGTTCTTCTTGAACTTCTTGGTAGATATCAAGTCTGTATTCTGTGTCTGTGATAATTTGTCGAGACTTCAGTCACCTCAGATATGAGAACTAGTTTGTTCTTTGTTAGAGTGTGGATTACCTCATTGCTTGAAAGTGTACTAGCACTTTAGAGGTTGCGGATTACCCTCCTCTAAACTGATACTTCTTTTGTTACAATATTGGAGTCTTATTCTTCTTAGAGAGAGTGGATTATCACTTTTTTTGATGCTCTTAAGGTATTTTAGAGGTTGCAGAGTACTCTCCTCTAAACCAATATTGTCTTCTTGTAGAGCCATTCCTGTCTTTCTCTTAGAATGGTCGAGGGCCAAGACATTAGTATGACGAAAAGTTCAGAGTCCAAGTTGGATGCTATCATGAATGCTCTCGCTACGTTATCACAAAGAATTGCAGAGATTGAAGGAATCGTGGCAAGGCTTCATAATAATGGAGCATCTGGGATGGCACAATCTAGGTTACACGAGCCTCAAACTTCTACACTTGGAGAAACAACTTTGCCTCAGGTTCGACAAGCATCGCTGGTTCTACAACATAAGGAACCCCGAGTTAGCCTTCTGGACAAGTTCGATGGTACACGTTCCAAGTTTCGAGGATTCATCAACCAAATCAAGTTGATAACAGTTTTACAGCCCGAACGCTATCCAACAGAGGAGTCACATGTTGGGCTTGTTGGAACCTTACTTACAGGACAAGCTCTATAATGGTTTGTTCCTTTGTTTGAGAAACGATCATACATACTAAACAACTTTGAAACCTTTTTGGAAGCATTTGAGGAAGCATTTGGTGAACACGAGAAGGTTCGATGGGCTACAACAAAGATCCGGTCACTACGATAAGTGATGCGTTCTACATCACTCTATGCATCGGACTTCAGGTAATTAGCATGCGACATCAATTGGGATGAAGAAGCGTTGATGAGTCAATTCTATTGGGGTTTAAGGGACGATGTGAAGGATTTGCTATTAACTCTTCCTAATCCACAAATGCTCAACGAAGCTATTAGCCAAGCTAAGAAGTGTGATAACCGCCTATTCCAACGTCGCTAAGACCAACGTTCAAGACAACATATGATTTGCCACACCCCAATTATATCGGCAAGCAGCGTGAGTTCACATTCAGAGGTAGAAGACATGCAAATCTCTTACTCTAGTAGAAAAAAAGCGGCGTACGGAGGAAGGTCTATGCTTGTATTGCGATGAAGAAGGCCACAAAGTTGGAAACTGCTCCAGGAAGCAAAATCGACGTATTATCAAGACTAGGGATGTATTTATTCAGGAAAACAAAGATGCCCAACCACAATAGGAACCGTGCGGCTGGACAGTGAAATATCGCAACAACAACCAGGTTCCTTTCTTTCCGCTCAACCTGCCCTTTGTTTTACAATCCCTTTGCTTATTGGCCCTCAAAAACTGAGAACCTTAGTATTATTAGATTCAGGAGCATCTGCTTGTTTCTTAGACGAAGAATTCGCAAGGTGTCATAAGATCCCTTTAGTACAAAAATCCAAACCTGTTCACATTGAGGTCATAGATGGACGACCTTTATTGTCTGGTAGTGTCACCTATGAATCAGAACCTATAGAAGTGATGTTTAAGGACCATAGTAGTCATATTATTTTTAATATTATTAGAACCCCATCAAATCCTGTTATTCTTGGTCTTTCCTGGTTGGAAAAGCATAACCCATCCATAGATTGGAAGTTGCGGAAGATGACCTTTCCCACAAAACCACCCAAGAGCAAGCCTAGTAGAAAATCCCGAATAGAAAAATCCTTATTAATTGGAGCAAGAGCGTTTATAAGATTGTTCAAGGGAGGCACACCGTTTGTCATTTATGCGGCTCCAACTACTCGGGAGAAGATCTTGACAGCAAGTATACCGGGGCAATATAAGGACTTTAAAGACGTGTTTCAAAAGAAAAATGCCGACATGCTACCAAAACACAGACCATATGATTGCGCCATAGACTTACAGGAAAGAGCACAACCGCCTTTTGGCCCAATCTACAATCTATCGCAGATAGAGTTGGCGGAGTTACGAAAGTACATCAACGAGAATCTAGCCAAGAACTTCATCCGTCATTCAAAATCGTCAACTGGAGCATCCATCTTATTTGTGAAGAAGAAAGATGGCTCGTTGCGGATGTGCGTGGACTATCGAGGCCTCAACAAGGTAACAAAGAAGAATCTTTACCTGTTACCCTTGATTTCTGGTCTCTTAGAACAACTTGGACGTGCAAGAATCTTCACAAAAATTGATCTAAGGGGAGCTTACAACCTCGTACGAATCAAGGAAGGAGATGAGTGGAAGACAGCGTTCCGTACAAGGTATGGCCATTTTGAGTATAATGTCATGCCCTTTGGTCTTACCAATGCTCCAGCGGACTTTCAACATATGATGAATGATATTTTCCGAGAGTACCTTGACGATTTTGTTGTCATCTATTTGGATGATATTTTGATATTCTCCAAAAATGAGGAAGAGCATGAAAAACACGTTCGTTTGGTATTAGAGAAACTACGCAAGCGAGGACTATATGCTAAGTTGGAGAAGTATTTATTTCACCAAATAGAGATGGAGTTTCTGGAGTTCGTTGTGACTACGGAAGGCTTGAAGATGGACCCCAAGAAGGTGGAAGCAATTGTGTCCTGGGAGGTTCCGAAGACGGTTAGAGACGTACAATGCTTTCTTAGTTTTGCCAACTTCTATCGGATCTTTATCAAGAATTACTCTCAAGTTGCTGCTCCTCTCACTCGGTTGACATGCAAGGATAAGCTGGAATGGAGACCTCTAGCAGAGAAGGCGTTTCAAAACCTAAAGACCACATTTACTACGGCTCCAATCTTGGTACATTCTAGACTTTACAAAGGCCTTCTATTTAGAAACTGATGCTTCGGATTTTGCTTTGGGAGCTGTACTTTCACAAATGGGAGAAGACAAGAAGCTCCATCCGGTTGCATTCTATTCTCAAAAGTTCTCTGCTGCTGAAATCAATTATGAAATCCACGATAAGGAACTTCTTGCTATAGTGGATTCTTTCCAAGAATGGCATCACTTTCTTGAAGGAGCTGCACATCCAGTGACCGTATACACAGATCACAAGAATTTGGAGTATTTCATGTCGGCTCGAGTTCTAAATCGACATCAAGCTCGACGGAGTATGTTGCTATCTAGGTTCGATTTTATTATCACTTATCGACCTGAAAAGTAGCAAGGACTATCTGATGCCTTATCGAGGAGATCGTATCTTGTATCAAAGGCTCGAGAAGCAGCATTTGATCAACAATGTACGACATTATTGAAGCCAGAGTAATTTCAGCTTTATGCTACTATTATGCCAATTGATGCTGACTTCTTGAATCAGGTACGTGCCATAACCATTGAAGATTCAGTAGCCATTGATATTAAGCAGCATGCCAATGACGACAAGTTCAAGGTGGAGGGAGAACTTTTATACTTTGAAGAGCGGTTATATATCCCAAAAGGACCAGCACGACTCCGAGTTCTTCAATCTTGCCACAATTTTCCGGCTGCGGGATATTTTGGATTCAACAAGACCTTGGAACTTATTTCTTGAGATTTTTGGTGGCCCCAAATGTGGAAGGATGTGAAAGATTTTTTCTTCTGTTATGACATCTGTTCAAGATCCAAGAATCCTCGGCATCACCCTTATGGACTCCTACAGCCATTGCCGATTCCACGTCAACCATGGTCTTCAATTTCCATGGACTTCATCACAGACCTCCCATCATCGAACTCATTTGACATCATCTTTGTCGTGGTAGATCGGCTTACAAAAATGGCACACTTTGTCCCTTTCAAGAAGACATCGTCCAATGAAGTCACAGCAAGGCTCTTTCTCGATAATGTGTATCGATATCATGGACTACCAGATGATATTGTATCAGATCGAGGAACCCAGTTCGTATCGAAGTTTTGGAGATCTCTTTTTGAGATACTGAAGGTGGATATCAAGCTTTCTTCCGCTTTTCATCCTCAAACTGATGGTCAAACGGAACAGGTGAACCAAGTCTTGGAACAATACTCACGATGCACCATCAACTATCAGTAAGACGATTGGACCTCATATTTGCCGCTAGCCGAGTTTGCATATAACAACACCCTCCATGCGTCGACTCAATACACACCATTCTTTTCCAACTATGGGTATCATCCAAAGCTTGATTTATTGAGTCCATCAACAAATAACAATCCAGCAACTGAAGGATTTACGAAACAACTATCAGAGCTTCAAAATACGTTGAAGCTTCAATTACAATCCGCTCAAGAATCCTACAAGACGTCTGCAGATAGATTTCGAAATCAAGCACCTACTTTCAAAATTGGAGATAAAACATGGCTTCTTCGACGGAATATCAAGACCAAGCGACCATGTGATAAGTTGGACTATCGAAGATTGGGACGAGTTATCATCGAAAAGCAAATCAATTCAGTGGTGTACTGTCTGGAATTACCGGCTTCTATGAAGGTACATCCAGTCTTTCATGTTTCTTTGTTGGAGCCTTATCGAGAGTCATCTTTTCCTGGAAGAGTGCAATGTCTGCCACCTAGTATTGAAATCGAGAACCACGAGGAATACGAGGTTGA
Source organism: Physcomitrium patens (assembly GCF_059467195.1). Lineage (NCBI taxonomy): Eukaryota > Viridiplantae > Streptophyta > Bryopsida > Funariales > Funariaceae > Physcomitrium > Physcomitrium patens. Next base: position 7,264,244 of record NC_143425.1, on the reverse strand, counting down.
AAAGGTGCTGGATTCTCGACGAAGGTGGGGCAAGTTGGAGTATCTTGTTCATTCGTACGGCTATGACATTAATGAGCGAACGTTGTCGTATTACGTGCTTTCCTGCTCGAGAACGCGCTGGGCATCTGGCTGTAGAAGGTAGTATGGAGATTTACCGATAGTCAAGCAGTCTATCAGTTTTTGACTGCTGGAATATAAACGACTGCAACAATGTACCATAAATCTATACGGATGGTCTTCGACTGCTTGTCGAAGTCCTTTTTGCCCGAACCGGTAGGTCTCTAGACATTACAGAGAACCCCGAACAGCCCAAACTGTTAATCTTCAATACCGCTTTGTACTTACGATCTTGTATCCACTGACTGTTTTGTTAGATTAACCCAATAAATTTCATTCACTCCGCATACTCAATCCTATAGACGCCCTTTTAATCCTTCAATCACAGACGTAACTCGATTTTACAAAACAATCAAGAGTATTCAAATCCACTTCATTAAAAATCTCGATTCACCATTACAATACTGACTTCAGCAGCGATTGCCTCAGTCTTCCCAAAACTCTACGAAGAAGAAAAATCCAAATTCTATGTCTTTCCTTCCCCGACCCGAAGCATGAAGCTCCTCTCTCTAATCCCTTTGATCTTCAAAAACCTCCAATGAAAAATCGAACTAGTAACCTTGCAAAAGCTTGAAAACTAGCTCCCCCCGATTCCCAGAGAAAAAAAAAAAACCCCCCCCGTTCAAAACTATATCCCCCCTAATCTTATCCTCTGAATTTCTTCAATCTTCATTCTTAGATCCGGAATTGGCTCCCACCGTCAAGCTTGGATCCAAAATTGGCTCTCACCGTCAAGCTTTCTCCTCCGTTTTTACCTTTAAGAAATCCATTTACCGAAAACAATGTTCCCTGAAACGGCACAGAGAACAGGACAGCTTGAAACAAAATCGAACCCCGTAATCGGGACCACATTGAGTCGCCCGGCCAATTCAGGTCTCATATTGGATAAGAGTCCAGTAGTAACCTGGATGTTTCCGTAATTGGGTCAAATTTGTCCTCGCGTCAGATTGGCTAAGACCCGTAGTAAGACCCGGATTTCCCGTAATTAGACTGCATTAGGTTGACCGGCCAATTCAGGTCTCATATTGGATAAGAGGACCCGGATTGGATTCTCAAAATTGGATCCAATTGGCTCTTCGAACCCGTCGTGTGAATTGGTCCTTCTCTTCTTGCTGACTCCCGTTATTGGAATCGAATGGAGCATTTCAGTATGCCCCAGCTAACTGTAACGGAGTGACTAAACCTGACCACTCAATATTTGCACTGGAGTTGGTCGATGCTCCCAATATTCAAGGTAACTGAATATTAATAAAATTCCCCTTTCTTTTTATTTTCACTGTATACTCGTGTTACAACACGACATCCACCCCCTCTGAACCTGTGCATCCTCCGGTATGCACCAATTTACCCAATTGCTGTTTGATTCAGAATATATCCTCTACGTATTTGTCCAGTTCGTCTTCGTCACCTTCATTATCCAAATCACTTTCATCTTCTTGCTGCGGAATCTCTATACCTTCATTAAGGTCTTCCATATTCATCTCTGCGTGTCTTCATTTAAATATTTTTACTCGCAACCTACAATTGGTATTTTCAATTTTGTACCATCTAACTCCCGTAACGAGTAAGTCACATTATCATAAACTGTTGTTACCACATATGGTCCAAACCAACGTTTTGAAAATTTTCACAAAGTACTATATTGATTATCCAAACTATTGTCATAAACAAGTACCCAGTCACCTTCCTCGATTGCTTTTGGTCTCAATCGATGTTGCTTATCGAATCGTGCCTTGTTTTGTAACCTTGCTCTTTTTAAGCTTTCCAATGCTATCTGGACATCTTCCGTTCTTTGCTCCAATTGTCGAATCCTAATAGCCAGAAGTTCTTCTCTTGTCAATCCATCTTCCCATGGTAGCATAATCCAAGTAAGTACCTTTTCTTCAATCGGCATAATTGGTTTTTGACCTGTCATAAGTTCTACAGGCATATATCCTGTCACCGAACTATGTATTGTTCGATCAGCCCATAATGCAAATGACAAAAGTCGTGGCCACTCTTTAACCTTCCCATTACAAGCTTTAACCAATGCTTTCACAATCGGCGGGTGACCACGTTCACTTTTTGCATTCCCTTCCGGATTATAAGCAGTAGTCAGTGATAGTTTAACTCCACATTTTTCAAAGAATTTACGAGCTTCTTGTGCATTTAATTCTCCACGATTTGTAGTGAGTTTTCCTACGCACCCGTAACGACAAATGACATCTTCAAGCAAAAACCTACAAATCCCCTCTGTAGATTTTGTCCTCAATGCTCTTCCTTCTACTTGATTTGATAAATCTTCACGAGCTAAAATCAAATATTTCATCTGCCATAATCCAACCGGCATAATAACCAAATCAACAACCCATTTAAAATGAATAGCCAGAGGATATATAGGATGAAGACCATCTCGATGTCGGATATTAGAATACGATTGACAGATTTCACATGACTCTACAAATGAGAGCACATCTCGATACATATTTTTCCACCAATATCGTTCCTTGAGTTTAGCAAAAGTAGCCCAGATTCCTCTATGCCCTGCCCATAAACTATCATGAAACTCCTTTAATAATTTTAGTTTTTCTTCCCTTTTGCCTATCACTCGTTGTGGCATCCCAATTCCTTTCTTCGGTCTCTTTCATAAGAATCCATCTCGAAGTAAAAATCCATATGCTTTTTTTCTTATTTGTTTGAATTTTTCTATAGGCCAATTTCCCTGCTTAGTCAAGGTATTCAAATAATGACCAATATCCAATAATTCTCCTTCATAAGATTCTTCAAGAAATAGCTTGTCTTCTTTGTTGAGATTTGATATTGAATAGAATTTCAATCCGACATCATCAATGTCTTCAACCATTTCGTCCTCCCTCTCGTATCTTGCTCGAGATAGCATGTCTGCTACTAAATTGTCCTTCCCAGTGATATGCTTAAATTCTGAATTTAGTGACTTAATATAAGCAATCCATCTCAACATTGCAATATCTGGCATTGAACAGTTAATAATCATTCCAAGCAATGGCAAGCAATCTATTTCAATTACTACTACTGCCCCAATCAAATAGTCTTTTTCAGCTTTCATAGCCGAAACGACTCCCCAAAGTTCTCTTTTGACTTGCGAATATGCACGCTGACAAATACTTAAAACTTTAGCCCCAAATCGAACTGCAAATCTACTCCCATTTGAATCATCTTGACCCACAGCCCATCCAACGGCAATTGGACTAGCGTCTATAGTAAGAATCACTGGTCTATTGCACTTATAATCAACCTTCCTCAATATTGGAGGTGACATCAATAATTTCTTCAATCTTTGCATTGCCTGAATATGCCTTTCTTCCCATTTAAATCGGTAACCCTTGCGTAACAGTTCATATAATGGATCCGCTATGTGAGCAAAATGAAGGATCCAGATTCGATAAAATACACATGCACCCAAAAATCTGCGAACCTCTGTTAAAGAATCACAATCCTCTTTCATCCTTCCTATTGCATCAACTTTAGTCGGATTTGGTTTTCTTCCGTAAGATCCACATAAATGTCCAACAATTACAACCTCTCGTACTCCAAATACGGACTTCATACCCGATAATGTAAGATGAACTTCTCCAAGCCGAGTTAAAATCTTTTCACAATCTTGTATATGATCAACAACATATCTGCGACACCCCCTCGTATTTAAAGTTTCATCCTTATCTCCTTCTCTACACCCTTTTATGGGAACATCATCCAAAAAAGGCATAGTCTTTTCCGGAATAAAATCTCTCAATACCTTATTCATCCCATTCATCATATGCGCAACTGAGTTGGTCGCGCCTTGAGGAAGAGTGCACATTCTAACCAATCCAAGCGGTGTCCTCATCGTTGTCATATCTCTACTTCCTTTAGCAAGTTGAAATTGATCATACCTGAATACAAATCACCCATTGAATAGATCGCCCTTCCAGCAAACGCCTCAGCAAATTCATCCACAATAGGTCCAATTCCTGCATTCCTGACAGTTACAGCATTCACCGGCTGCATATCTTGAATAAACCGTAGTGATCCATTCTTCTTAGGTACCGTAAACCATCGACTAGAATACGACACAAATGAAGGTTTCAATATTTTCATCTTTATCTTTTCTTTCAATAGTTCCACCAATTTAGGTAAATGTGCCCTCGGTATTGGAATCGGTCTTAGATTCCAAGGTACATGCGGTACAGTGAAGATAACCATAGGTGTTATAATATTTGGATCCACACACCCAATTTCATGAGATTTGAAGGCAAACGATCTACCTTGTTTAGCCAACATCTTTTTGAAGCAAGTAATTTCCTCCAACAATAAAGAACCATCAGAACCAATCTTCAATTCTTCAAAAGTCTCTTCAGTAAACTGATGTCCAATACTCATTGGATCTCTTAAACTTGCTTCTTTTGATGCTTCTCCCATTTGTTCTTTAGAATCCTCTGGTAATGGTCCGGCAACAGGCTTTACCTTCTTATCTGCCATTTTATATCTCGTCTCTACTGTGACTTCTGGTGCTTGAAAAGATTCAAGCATGGTATAAACCTCTCTCGAATGAATCTCAACAATCTTATCATTATCTCCTAACCCAATAGATGTAATCAATTCCAATAAATCTTCCAGTCCATTTTCTTCATAAACACCCAAAATCCTCTCATCATCTTGCAATGTACCTATCTTGCATAATTGTCCTTCAATATTATATAATCTTTTTCTTTCTTTTCTTTTAAAATCATCAACTTTCTTATACATAATATTTCCATTCTCCAATATACCAATAAAACTCGCATCAAAGGCACCTTCATCTCGCAAGAGTACCTCCTCATTTGTACCTCCATAATCTCGCTTTACAGTGGTACCTCCCCAAAATCCTTAAATCCTTCAACAATCTTTGGCAATGGTTTCTCCCTCAACCTATCTCGATTCTGTTCATGGTTAGGAGGTACTGTTAGAAATTGTACGGCTTTCCTCCCATCTTCGCTCCGTACCCTTGCATAAGCAGAACCATCGTCAAGTACTTTTGTTCCCATCCGTGTTGCCGTGATATAAGGTTGTCCTAAAATCAACGGATAAGACGTTGTATCTTGAACGAAGAAATGTTGCTCTGTCGCAACATCCCCAATCCAAATTTTGACATCTGGACAAGCTCCATATAATTCGCCTCGTGTGTTATTAGCTGCTCATATTGCCCATCCATGTTCCATATCAATTGGCCATTTTTGCTTCTTATAAAGATCTTTAGACATGAGATTTATTTCAGAACCATGGTCGACCAAAGTAACTATTGGTTCATCTATATCTTCTACCTTCACCAATACCTCAGTAGTTGTCCTTGCCCAATGCTTTCGAGTATAATGGCTCAAAGTTTCCATTTCCTTGTCACTAGAATCTTCGAAACGTACTCGCTGATTATATCCATTCTTTTCATTTGTTGGTTGCTTGTAACCAATATCAACCTCTTCTTCATCTCTACATCTTCTTGCATCAATAGCATGACTCATTCCAGTTTCGCCCATTAATTGCCTCTTTCGCTTAATGCTGTCAATGATAACATCATGAAACTCCTTCTTTGCAATTCCCAAGACTTCTTTCAATGTGAACTCCACCTTAGCGTTTAATATACGTTCTTCCAACACCCCTTTCAAATTTGTTGCCGCTTCAATGTCAGAAAGTAGCTTATAGGCAATTGATTTGCCCTTATCTTTTGTCTCCGTTGTTTTTTCTCCCAATGATGATGAGGTATCCTTTACAGGCAATTCTTGTGAAGCTGCCTCCGGAGCCTTGTCTCCTCGAGTTTGCCTCTTAAAAGAATTTCCTTCTCTAGTATCATCAAAATTTCCTCGTCTCTTTTCTTCCATCAAAGCTTCATGTTGGCTCTTAGCAATATATGCATGAACTGAAAGAGACTCAACAGGATCCTCCCAACCTGTTCTACCTCGTATTGTAGCTGCAGTTCTCAATAACGCTTCTCGAGGTAATTTCCCTTCTTGCATTGTAGAAACGGCAGAAGCCCAAAACTCACTAGTTTCCATACTTCCACCAATTTCATCATCTACTCTAGCACCATAACTTGCACTTTCTCGTGCTACTGTTTCATGCTCTTTTAAGTAATCTTGAACCAATGCTCTCATTCCTCCCTTGCCAAAATTGATTTGAAGAAGATCCTCTCTATTTTTCAATGCTATCTTCCCATCTTTCCAGCAAATAATTCCTTGCCGTATCATATTATTAAATTCATTGCAATCTTTTCTAGTGTGTGAAGCATCATCACACCAAATGCAACTTTGTACATATCCTTGTTTTGAAACATTCTTCGAATTGTTTATAGAAGTATTCTCTTCAAGTCTTGCCAATTTGATTTGAAGATCTCACATTCCTCGTACAATTTCTTCCATACCCATATCTGCTTTCTTTGACAAGGATATCGAAGGTTGAACTGTAGGCATTATTGGTGGTGTTGCACGTATTGGAGCTTTGGGTGCTTGTACTGCTTTCGGAATATTGCTCCTATCCTTCCTCCTTTCTTTTTTTGTAAGCAACCCCACCGCATCTTCAACATTCTTCCACTTCGTTGTCAATCCTTCATCTTCTTCTTTGTCTTCAAGAAGGGGTTCTAATTTCTCTTGCAATTCTCCATCAGCAGCTTGAAGAAATAGATCAACTTTGTTCGGCTCCAATGTCAATTTTTCTACCTTCGATAATTGAGAGTACTACCTCTCAAATTCCCTTAGTAGCTCTGTTGCTTGCAAATTCTTATTAGGCCATTCAATCCATCCCAGAAACAGCTTCTTAGTAACGCGATCAGCATCTTCCAAGAAATATTCGTCTTTCAATGCATGTGAAAAATTCTCCCATGAATTCCCATAATGATCCGTAATCGATGTAATGTGGTCTCTTATCTCTGGTATCGTGGCAAGTCCAAATAGTACAACCATTTTCTTCTCAGAAACCCGATTTAATTCCATTTCACGAACATAACATCTTAAATACCTTGAAATATTCCTCCCATCAAATTGATCAATTTTATTGACCACTGCTTGCAATGCTTTGGTTGCCAAAGCTTCCTTTTGATCATTGCTTTGCTGTTGCTACATTGACAATGAGAAGGCTTGAAACAAACTAGCAATAGACGGATCCATGTGCATACCTTGTCCTTTAGAAGACTCCCCACCAGAAAATCCTCCCAAAAATCCTTCCAAATTTTTATTTTCGTTTTCCATAAAATAAAGATAAAATCAACCAAAATCCAATACCTTCTACCTCAAGCTTTCACGTCGGGTTCACCACTTTTTGTCGTATTACGTGCTTTCCTGGTTCACCACTTTTTTGTTGTATTACGTGCATATGAATATTAGTGTGTGTGTGTGTGTGTGTTTGTATGCACATGTACATTTGTGGTTGTGTGTATGTGCATATATACATTTGAGTGTGTGTGTATATTCTTATGTATATTTATGTGTGTGTGTGTATATATGTCAAGGACAAAAACTTCCTGAAAAAATAATTTAGACAAGTGAGCCTTCACTCAAAGAGAGGTAAAAAAATATATATATAAATAAGTATATATATTGAAATAGAAACAGGAATGGCTATTGTTAAAAGACAAGAAAACTAGAGATCCTTGAAACTAGACTAGAAGCAAAAAAGAAGTTGACAAGAGTGAAGAAGCCTTCACTCTTGTCTCTATATATACTATCTAACTAGGGGCTACGTGGCGACGTTCTATAGGACCTTCAATATGTGTTGACTTTGTAGGACACATGCCTTGACTTACAAGGCAAGTTTTTCTATGTGTGGGCCACATAGTTAGCTTGATCTTCAAGCTAACAACACGTGTGGCACATGGCCAACTTGTTGACCACGTTTCTAATCCAAAAAGTCAATTAAAGACACGTATGAAGTCAAAGCAGCGTCTAGAAACCTTCTAAGAAGCTTTGATATTAAATATTATAGAATTTACTTTGACCTACTTTTACTTACTTCTACCTATTTGTATATGTAATTATTAGCTTACATGATTATGGCCGTGACAATATATATGCATATCTCCATTTGTGTGTGTGTGTTTAAATATATATGCCTATAAACATTTGTGTGTGTGTATATATATATATATATATATATATATATATTTATATGTATATTTGTAATACTGTGTATATGCATATCGACATTTGTGTGTGTGTACATACATATATATATTTGTTTGTGTGTGTATATGCATATGTATATTTTGTGTGTGTGTATTTTTATATGCATAAGTATATTTGTGTGGTGAATATCTATATGTTTATATATATATGTTTATATATATATATATATATATATATATATATATATATACTTGTGTATGTGTGTTTATTTCTATATGTGTATTTGTGTATGTATGTTTATGCATGTGGACATTTATGTATGTGTGTATATGCATATGTATATTTGTGTGTGTGTGTATTCATGCATATATATATACATGTATATATATATATATATATATATATATATTTGTGTACGTGTGTGTTTATTTGCATATGTATATTTTGTGTATGTGTGCGTTAAAATGCATATGAACATTTGTTTGTCTGTGTGTATATATTTGCATTTATGTATATATATATATATATATATATATATTTGTGTATGTGTTTATATGCATATGTATTCTTGTGTGTTTGTTTTTATATGCATATGTATATTTGTGAATGTATGTGTGTGTGTATATATATGCATGTGTACATTTGTGTATGTGTCTCTTTTTGTATATGTATTTATGTATATATATATATATATATATATATATATGTATATTTGTGTGTGTATGTTTATATGCATATGTTTATCTATGTGTGAGTATGTGTGTTGATATGCATATGTATATTTGTGTGTGTGTTTGTGTTTATATGGACATGTATATTTGTAGTTGTGTGTATGTGCATATGTACATTTGTGTGTGTAAGTATATGCATATGTACATTTATGTGTTTGTGTGTGTATATATGCATATCTTCATTTGTGTGTGTGTGTGTAGATATATTTGCCTATGTACATTTTTGTGTGTGTGTGTGTGTGTATATGTATATATATATATATATATATATATATATTTGTGAATGTGTCTACATAAATATGGACAGTTGTG